>NC_058135.1:161652049-161952049 GCF_016433145.1 Gracilinanus agilis
TCTATTCTATATATATATATATATATATATATATATATATATATATATATATATATATAGTGACTGCATTCAAAGCATATTAACAAACGAGTCCAGTGTCTGTCTTTAGGAAGGTTGTTAGAACATTCATGAAATTCTTGGGATCAGATAACTTTCCAGTAGCACCTGGCAAAAGTTCCCTTGAGACATGATATCGAGAGACTGTCCTAAGTAGCCATCCCTCTAAGTTCTCTATGTTCTCTGTTGTTAGATCAGCAGCGAGTTCCATGCCTCCATGAAATTGTGAAATTGATTATGTGAAATTGATTCCTGATTCCCGATTAAGTGACTTAATAGTTCAGAGTTTTATACATCATAGCATTATCCATTGTAACCAAGCTTTACAGCTTAGATTCAGAGCATCCCAAAGAGTAAGGCGAGCAGGGTGCTTATGGGAGATAAGAAAGATGAAGGATGATTCACTGGATGCTTTCCTAGCATTGAGTTCTGCTGGTACAGGGAACAGTAAATGAGGGACTTTCAGTAGAATGTTATGGGGAGATGATGACTAGAACTGCATGTCCCTCCTTTTACCATGGACTCTGGAAGAGTCTTCCTAGCAGGTTAATGAAGGGTTATCGGTCACAAGCTTTCTGGAGAATGTTTGCTGACTTTTTTTTCCTATTGTTATGATCATTGACGACCCTTTTTGCCAGAGAGCATAATTAAGAATCAATCACAATCTTAGTTAAGTCTGCATCAAAATGTATTAAAAAGCTGCTCTGATTATATGAGAGGTTCTTTGGTTACTGAGGAACAGTTTATTTCTATTTATTGGTTAACTGCCAGTCTTGCCAATAAATAGATTGAGTTCAGACCTTTTGTGCCTCAGTTTCTCATTATCACATTTATCTAGATAGTGGGTGAGTCAAACAGGAGTTGGGAGTTTTGGACCTGAACCAAGGACCACTCTTATCAATGAACTCTCAAAGGTGGGGTTCAGGTAATTTTTTTTACCATACACTTCCCTGAGAAGAATTGCTCTGGGGATTGGATTTCACCTCTTAGCTTTGAATTAGACTATCTCCAAGCCAAAGTATGCTTCTAACTGACCAGGAACTTTAAAAAAAGAAAAGTAGGAACCTAGACAGAAATCTCAGGCAATCTTAACCATTATCCCTTTTGGGGGCTCTAGTTCCTTCTCTACATAGAAGCTTAGGGAATGGGTATACCTTTATTCCACACCCTCATATACTGTAAAAAGCACTTATCAGATTTTGGCAAAATTTTGTCCTTATTACTATGTAAACAGGGTACATGCTGGACGCACAAGTATAAATGTAAAAAAGGGTCAGAAAGTGGCCATGATGAACATGAGGGGCTTTAAGGCAGTCACGGGGTGGTGAGATTTAGAAGTGGAAGACCTTAATTGGAATTCCCAGTCTGGGACTTACTAGCTATTTGATTTTGGACAAATCATTTGCCTTTCCTAAATCACAGCTTAGTCATTTATAAAGTAGGAATAGTATTACACAGCGTACCTACTTCACAGAGTAAGTTGTTGTAAACATCAAAGCAGATTAAATTTCATAAACTGTAAAGAACTGTGTTAGCTAGTCAGCTAGTGTAACAACATGTTCCTCAGTGGAAAATCCAGCTCTCTTTTTTTTAAAACAATTGGAATCAATGAGATATTGGTTACTACCAACAAAACTATGGAGGACTCCCCGCAAACCCCTTATCTGTTAGGGCGGATTCTCTACTGTTTAATTTCTAGCTTTTATTGTTCCTTTTTTCAAGACTGTTCTGTATACTGCAAACAGCAAACACTGTAGGTTTCTGTTGTATTAACAATACAAGATACGGCATGTACCAACTTGTCCTTTTCAGAGAAGGGCAGAACCAGGGATAAAAGCACAAAAGACCAGACCAGAAAGCCAAAGTAAACCATATCTTTTCCAATGAGGTTTTGCCAAGTTTTTTCTTCTTTTTTTTTTTAACCTAATATGAAGATGAATGGAAGTGTTCCAGGTCAAAGTTTATAAATCTCTGAATCTCAGGCTCTATCTCTTTTCTTTTTGTTTCTTTTCTCTCTTCCATTTCTGTCCTATAGAGAAATCAATAGTCAGAGACTACCTCCCACAGAAAGGGCAAAGTAAAAGAATATCCTCCTATTGTTATCACAGAATTTTAGAGAATATGTAATCAAATATAATCCTTGTACAGAGGAGGATCAGCAGCTTCTGCATGTCAAAGGTCAGAGACACCAAGTAGAGAAGTTGGAATTCAGTTTTGGGGTCTTTTATGTCTCCTTCAAATTAGATTTTCTCCCCTGCAGCTTCTCTTAGAGGAAACTGTCTATTCAAGTCAGCAGAACAATTTTTTTTCTTATTGAAGAGACCCTTTTTTTTCTTAAACCCTTACCTTACATCTTGGAGTCAATACTGTGTATTGGCTCCAAGGCAGAAGAGTGGTAAGGGTAGGCAATGGGGGTCAAGTGACTTGCCCAGGGTCACACAGCTGGGAAGTGTCTGAGGTCAGATTTGAACCTAGGACCTCCTGTTTCCAGGCCTGTCCCTTTTCTTTTTTTTAAAGTGAAAATGTATTTTATTTTTCCAATTACATGTAAAAACAAAAGAGGCATTTTTCTTTTCTTTTTTTTTTTAAAGAGGTCTTTTTCAATGTTTCTACCTAGAATAAAATACCAAACAAAAAGTTTTTGGAAGAAGGTAACAGATTCACTCTTACTTCCTGAATCACTCCTGTTAAAGAAAGGCATCACTTTCTCTGCATATAGAATTCTATTTAAAAAATATTACCAGTAGAGAACAGTTAAGTAGCTCAGTGGATTGAAAGCTAGGTCTAAAGATTGGAGGTCCTGGGTTCAAATCTGACCTCAGACACTTCCCAGCTAGCTGTATGATCCTGGACAAGTCACTTAACTCCCATTGCCTAAGTCTTAACCGCTTTTCTGCCTTGGAACCAATACACAGTATTGCTTAAAGGACAGAAGGTAAGGATTTTTTTTAAAATGCTACTTGTAGTGGCAACAAATTGGAAACTAAGGGATTGTCCATTATTTGGGGATTAGATAAACAAGTTGTGGTATATGTTGTAATGGAATACTATTGTGTATAAGGAATGATGATCAGAACCGATATTTGGTATTGATTCCAAGACAGAAAGTAAAGATTAAAAAAAAGAGTAAATAAAGAATTTCCTTAGTGCTTACCACGTGAAAATCACTGTGCTTTGCCAGAAGTCCACAGTGTGAAGGAGCTCACCACCTCCTCGGAGGCATCTCACTCCACTTTCAGATAATTCTAATTATTAAGAAATTTTTCCTTACCTAAAGCCTAAATTTGTCTCATTTAGCTTCTACCCAATGAACCTAATTCTCTCCCCTGGGTCCAAGTAGGAAAAAAGGGCTAAATCTGTTTTTCATTTCTAGTCCTGAATGCAGAGCCTAAAATTAGATGTTTGAAAAGTAAAGAAAAAAATTGTTTCTATGTTTTAAAAAATCCCACCACCTCAAAAAACTGGAAAATGAGGGCATGCCCTTCAATTGGGAAATGGCTGAACAAATTGTGGTATATGCTGGTGATGAAATACTATTGTGCTAAAAGGAATAATAAACTGGAGGAATTCCATGTGAATTGGAAAGACCTCCAGGAATTGATGCAGAGTGAAAGGAAAACACTACACAGAGACTGATATACTGTGGTAAAATCCAATGTAATGGACTTCTGTACTAGCAGCAATGCAATGACCCAGGACAATTCTGAGGGATTTATAGAAAAGAATGCTACCCACATTCAGAGGAAGAACTGCAGGAGAGGAAACACAGAAGAAAATCAACTGCTTGAATACATGGATTGATGAGGACATGATTGGGAATCGAAACTACCACACCAATACAACTATCAACAATTTGGAAATAGGTCTTGATTAGTGACACATGTTAAAACCAGTGGAAATGCATATCAGCCAGGGGAGGGGGGGAGAGTGGGGGGTGAAGGGGAAAGTAAGAGCATAATCATGTAACCATGTTAACTTTTCTAAAATATAAATATTAATAAATGTTTAAAAAAATCAAAAAAAACTGGAAAGCAAAAAAAAAAAAATCCCACCCACCACCTACTGGGTGGTGTACATGCAGGGTTTTACCTGTTTATTTGCAAAAACAACTAGAGGAAGGGCTGGATCTTTCTGGATCAATTGATGAAGATGCTGCTTGGCATCAGGTAATCTTCTGTGATCTGCTGAATCCACCACAAAGATTAACACCAGCACCTTGGAGAGATACATCTTCCAATAAGAACGGAAAGGCTCACTGCCACCAACTGCAGGGAACAGTGGAAGGAAGTCATATCAATAAACCTTAAATACATGATCCCAGAAGGCTTTTTTTTCCTAGATGAGACACAAGATTTTTTATTTAAATATTTTAAAGTAATGTTTCCAAAATTTATCAATTCAAGAAGCAATGATTACTAATTCCTATGTGCCGAGCATTATGCCTGGCACCAGGCTATAAAACTAAAAATGAAACATCCTCTGCCTTCAAGGAGCTCATATTCTTCTGATCCTTTTCCCTGAATGCTTCCCCAATGGGTCTTTCCCCATGTCTCTTTAATTCCCCTCCTCTCCCCCGAAAGAATTCACAGTGAAATCAAAAGTAGAAACTGGATTAGAGGAAGAAAAGGAAAAAAAGTTTTTGGTTTTGTATGCATGTGACACATAGGCAGAGATACTTGGATTGTGGTAGAAATACATACACACTGTGAAGCTCAGAGGAGTAATTGGGTAGAAAACCCAGCTTTGGGGTCATCCTTGTGCTGTCTACCAGCAGGAGCTGCTGTGACTGATCACACGAGATCATGTGGGAAGAAAGAGCTTCATAAGCCATAAAGTGTCACATGCGCAGGAGTCGTGTTATCGTCATTGTCTCCCAGGCTGTGTTTGGCTCTAAGGAGATCCAGAGAGTGGTCTCGCCTCAAAGGACAGAAAGGATCATCTCCTGGAACATAGTTCATTTGTCCTGACCCATTGAAGGATCAGCTATTCTTATGTAAAACATTTCGTTTGCTAACTTTTATTCCATTTTTGTTGTTTTTCCTTTTGAAAAAATCATGACCCATTTTTGCCTTCTTTCTTTGCTGAATTGAGAATTTCTGGTTCTAAATGCTTAAAAAGGCAGGTAGGTAGGTGGCACAGTGTACCTAGCACCAGGCCTGAAATCAGGAAGACTCGTCTTCCTGAGTTCAAGTCCGGCTTTCAACACTTACTAGCTAGGTGACCCTGAGCAATTCACTTTTTCCTGTTTGCCTCAGTTTCCTCATCTATAAAATGACCTGGAGAAGAAAATGGCAAACCATTCTGTTATCTCTATTGAGAAAGCCCCAAATGGGCTCACAAAGAGTTGGGCATGACTAAAAATGACTGAACAAAGGTTTAAAAACAATTTAGGCCAATAGTTAGTAAAATAGAAGTTGGAGAGGCAGCATAGCATCTAATGGATAGATTGCTGAACCTTAGAGGCAGAATACTCTGGGTTCAAATTCTTCCTCAGATAGTTGTTTGAGCTTGGACAAGGCATGGTCAAACCATGGGCAACTTTTAGAGCCTAAGTTTCACACATGTAAAAAGAGAAAACTAATGCCTGCAATATCTCACAAGGTTTTTGTGTGATTTAACTGAGATAATATAAAAACCACTTTAAAAACTTTTGTTACTATTATTCAGTCATTTCAATTGTGACTCCTTTTGGGGTTTTCTTGGCACAGATACTAGAATGGTTTGCAGTTTCCTTCTCCAACTCATTTTATAGATGAGGAAACTGAGGCAAATAGGGTTGAGTGACTTGCCCAGGGACGCACAGCTAAAAAGGGCAGAGGTCAGATTTGAACTCGGGAAAAGGAGTCTTCCTGACTCCAGAATCAGCATTCTATCTAATACACCATCTAGCTGTTCTTTACAAACTTTATGATGCTATAGAAATGTCAGGTCTTATGGTTGTTAAGTCAAGTGGCTCAGTGGATAGAGGGCTGGGCCTGGAATCAAGAAGACCTGAGATCAAACCCAGGCTCAGCCACTCACCAGCTGTATGACCCTCATAGGTCAATTAACCTCAACCCAGTGGAATTGCTTATTGGCTCTGGGAGAGGGGAGGGAAAGAAAATAAACCATGTAAGCATGGAACAATGTTTAAAAATTATAATTTTTAAAAGTCAATTAACCTTAGGTATCAAGTGATGACACTTGTACAACCCAGGGGAATTGTTTGTTGGCTCTGGGAGGGGGAACAGAAGAGGGGAGGAAAAGAAAATGAATCATGTAAACATGAAAAAAAAATTTAAATTAATTAATTAATTGATTAAGTCACTTAACCTATGTCAGTCTTGTTTTTTTCTATCTATAAAATGGGGATCCTAATTTCATACAGGATTATTGTAAGGATTAAATGAGATGCTATTTATAAATCACTTCGTATAACTCCCAGCACATAGTGGGTGCTAAATCAATACTTATTCTGTTTCTCAATCATCTGAAAGTATAAACCTAACCCTTTAGGTTTACAAAACAGTTGATATGCATCATTTCATTTGATCCTAACAATCCCACAAGAGGTGTCCTTTAGGTGTTACTGTCTTTTACAAATGAAGATCCCTGAGGGTAGCCTATCCCCAAAACTCTGTCCTGAGCCCTCTTCTATCTTCCCATGAGGCCAGTGGTCACATCCCTGCAGATAACTCCTGGGTCTCTACAGCTATCCACCCCCCTCCCCCTCTGATGCTGTAGCTCCAGACCTGGCAGAGTAAAGTGCTTTGATGAGTAGGGGTCCTTCTGATCACCAGCTTTCTGCTAGATGTGTTCACTTGGCTTCCTCATTAGCATCTCAAACCCAATATCTGTAAAACTAATCATCTTCCCCCCTAAACTGGCTCTTTAATAATGAAAAATGTTTGTACAAAAATATTTATAGCTGTACTTTTTGTGGTAGCAAAAAAAAATGGAAAACAAAGGGGTGTCCATCGATTGGGGAATGGCTAAACAAATTGAAGTATCTGATGGGATGGAATATTATTGTGCTGAAAGGAATAATGAACTGGAGGAATTCCATGTGAACTGGAATGACCTCCAGGAATTGATGCAGAGTGAAAGGAGCAGAACCAGAAGAACATTGTACACAGAGACTGATATACTGTGGCACAATCAATTGTAATGGACTTCTCTACTAGCAGCAATGCAATGACCCAGGACAATTCTGAGGGACTTCTGAGAAAGAACGATACCCACATCCAGAGAAAGAACTGTGGGAGTAGAAATACAGAAGAAAAACATATGATTTATCACTTTTTATATGGGTATAGGATGTGGAGTTTTGGTTTTAAAAGATTGCTCTATTACAAAAACGAATAATATGGAAATAGGTTTTGAGTGATAATACATGTGTAATCCAGTGGAATTATCAGCTCTGTGAAGTGGGGTGGGAGAGAACATGAATCATGTAACCATGAAAAAAATATTCTAAAAAAATAATAAAGTTGGAAAAACAAAACACCCATTTCTTCTGCTTCTTCTGAACTTCCCATCTTTCCTTTTCAAACCAATGTCTGAAATCTGAGAATCCTCCTCAACTCTTCTTCTTCCATTCCCCATGAACAACTCTGTTGCCAGGGGCTCTCTCTGAAATCTCCCTCCAAAAAACTCCTCTTTTGAATTCCTCCCCGTCCCTCTGTTCCCACAGCGCCCCCCACAGCTCAGAATCTCCCATCTGCGATTGCCAAAGTTGCCTCTATGGATCTCTTGCCATATCTCAGCACAAAATCCCCAATGACTGTATTGATGGGGTGGAAACTGGGGTTTCAGTGTTGTAGGGATAGGTGTGGGTGGGGCTTATCGATGACTTACTCTCCAGGAACTCCACCTGCACGTCGCCATTGTGGATGCACACGGCATTGAAGCCCTGCGTGGGAGCGATGCTATGCTGGACTTTATTGGTGGTGAGGGTATGAAGGACGCTGGTCTTTCCTGCTCCATCCAAGCCCAGCACGAGGACTTGCTTATTTGGGGCTTTGTCCTGTGAAACAGAAAACGAATCTTAGACGACGTCTGTGCTCCCTAGGAAGCAAAGGACCATCGGTTTAGTTGATGAGACCGAAGCGACCATCGACAGTCCCTGCCTTCCAGCCGCTTACGTCGGATTTGGGAGAAGATCATGGATATGTACAAATAAAGGCAAAACGTGGTCGTATGGGTGAGAAGGTAATTTCTGGGAGGCCCTGGAGCAGGATGGAGCCAAGCTTGGGAGGAAGCGAGGGATTCCAAGGTGGAGGTGAAGAGGGAGGGCTTCCAGGCAGGAGGGCAAGCCAGGGCAAAAGGATGGAGACGAGTAATGGAACTGTGCCGATGGGGAACAGCGAGCAGGCTGATTTGTGTGGAGTGTAGCGTTTGAGAGGGGGAGCAGTTTCTAAAAGGTGGGGAGTCATCCCTATACCTGGCTCTCAATCAACGGATCCTAGCTGCCCCTGAATACTACATTTTAAAGTCCATTCCTATACTGGAAGCATGCGAGTGGGTTGCCAGAACTGTAGAGAGTGCATTGAATTTTCCTCTCCGGGTGGAAGTCTTCTGTTTGCTATTATTTTTCTCCACCAACCCCTGGCTCATTTTATTTGTTTGAATAATAAATACCAAACAAAATGATCATTTTTATATACATTGTATTATAAAAGAAATGGTTGGTTCCTGCTAACTAGGAATCTCTGTTACAAGAAGCTTGCTTTAAAAACCAAAAGTACACAATAAATGTGACATGAATGTAGCTTTAAATAAATAAATGAATGAATGAATGAATGAATGAGCAAATAAACAAATAAATAAATAAGTTAGTTAGTTAGTTGATTAATTAATTAATTAATGAAAGGTGGAAAGAGGTAGGCTGGAGCCAGACTGGGAAGGGCTTTAAAGGCTAGAAGTAATAAGGAGGCACTGAAGCTTTCAAATGTTTAGTTTGGCCTTATCTAATTATAAAGGGGAGCTGGGTGTCTAGAGCTCAGGGTCCAGAGTCAGAAAGACTCAAGTTCAAATCCAGCCTCCCCAGACTTAGCTGCTGTGAACCAGAGAAAGTCATTTAACCTTATTTGCCTCAATTTCCTTATCTATAAAATGGGTCAGAAAAAGAAATGGCAAACCACTGCAGAATCTTTGCCAAGAAAATTCCAGTTAGGATCACAGAAAGTCCAACATGACTGAAAAACCACAATTATAAAGGAGCTGATACATTTGGAGATATGTTTCTATCTGGGGATAAAATGAAGTACTAGACATCTCTGTTCCTCACAACCTCTCAGACCTCTCTAAAACAGAAATTGCAAGCCAAAGAGAAAGCAACTTCCACTATCTCCATGGCCTAGGACACTCAGAATCCAAAAAAAGGTTTAAAAAACCCCCACAATTTAACACCTACCCCAGAGTTCACTCAGGGGTAGGAGACAGGTAGATCCTGTCTCCCATCTTCCACACTACTGGCAATGTATGGCTGTACCAGGGAACCCAAAGACCCAAGCTCACCCTCACTCCTTTTTTTTTTTAAACCCTTACCTTCTGTCTTGGAATCAATACTGTGTATTGGCTCCAAAGCAGAAGAGTGGTAAGAGTAGGCAATGGGAAGTAAGTGACTTGCCCAGGGTCACACAGCCGGGAAGTGTCTGAGGTCATATTTAAACCCAGGACCTCCTGTCTCTAGGCCTGGCTCTCAATCCACTGAGCCACCCAGCTGCCCCCTCCACTCCTCTTTTACAGAAAGCTGTGGAAACATGTGCTCTGAGCCAGGGAAGTTTGCCGGGGCAAAGACTGGGTTCTGGTACTCTAGGGGCAGAACCAGACAGCCAGAGGGGAAGGATTAAGATGGTATCTGGGCGCAAGTAGAGCCTAACATCAAACATTCCTCAGTCTGGACCACTGGTGGTGAGACATAGAACTGAGGGACAGAGAAAGGGGGACAGGACACTGACAGAACATCATGAATGGGGCTGGGTGCCAGTCTGCCAACCCTGAGGGAGGGCTTAGCATCCAGCCAGGGGCAGTTCTGTCCACCCAAAAATCAGCTGGGGCACATAGATGAGTGGGTGAGCCAAGGACTACCAAGCATTTGAGATACAGCCTCCAAGAAAACCATCATTAAAAGGGAGAGTCAGAAAGTGAAAAGACAAAAGGAATGCAGGAAGTGGGAATACAGGAGCCAAGAACATGAGAGCAACAGAGTGAGTTCAGAGACTAGTAATTCTTTTTAAATGTAAACAAGGAGAGTGCAGGCTCAATAGATGGAGAGCTGAGCCTATTGGGTTCAAATCTGGCCTCAGACACTTCCTTGTTGTGTTACCCTGGGCAAGTCACTTACCCTCATTTGCCTACCTCTTGCCCTTCTGTCCTTCTGTCTTAAGTGTTTTTACTGGAGACAGAAAATTTTTAATGTGCACAATGAGATGGGATGAGGGCCTAAGTCTGGCGGAGATAAACAGTGACAAGATGGGCCAAGGGTATTATGGGCAGAACCTGGAGACACTGTCTACAGGTGAGTCTATGTTTTTTGTGGGACTAATGGGCAGGTACATGAAAGGGTAGGAGGAGAAAAGAGGAAGCAAAGGAAATGAGTGGGGTACCTGGGTCAAATTGAGTAACAAGGGGAAGATGATGCTCTGTGGTCCCAGGAAGAGAAAAGCCTATGGGAGGATGAGTGAAGAGAAAGCAAATAGGATTAAAAAGTGGAAAGAGGAAAGGAAGGAAGCCTTGTTTTGGAAGGGGATTCAATTGATGAATGCTTCTATATAGGTACATTAAAGAGATATGTTTTATGAAGGGAGATGAAGATTTTGAGCAGGATGTGGTCAGAGGATTTCATGATTGAAAAGATCACTTGTCCTACCTTGGGGCCAGAGGAGTTGGAACTCCTAGGAGTGACTGGCTCCCAAGAGAGTAGGAGAGCAGTGTTCCAGGGAGGAGACCTTGAGGCAAATGGGGAAAAAAAGATAACCAAAGGAGGGGAGAGATCAGTAGTGGGCTACATAATCAGGGCATGGGGGGAGGGACTTATCATGAAGCAATGTTCTCTCTGAGACCTGCAAGAATGAGCATTATTAGCCTTGCTCTTTGTGGTGGCAAAAAAATTGGAAAATGAGGGGATACCTTTCAATTGGGGAATGGCCAACAAACTGTGGTATCTGTTGGTGATGGAATATTATTATGCTGAAAGGAATAATGAACTGGAAGAATTCCATGTGAAATGGAACGACCTCCAGGAATTGATGCAGAGTGAAAGGAGCAGAACCAGGAGAACATTATACACAGAGATTGATACACTGTGGTACAATCAAACATAATGGACTTCTCTACTAACAGTAATGCAATGCTCCAGGACAATTCTAAGGGACTTATTAGAAAGAACACTATCCACATCCAGAGAAAGAACTGTGGGAGCAGAAACAGAGAAGAAAACAACTGCTTGATCACATGAGTTGATGGGGATATGATTGGGGATGTAGACTCTAAATGTTCACCCTATTGCAGTAATGGGCAACATTTTGAGCTTGGTGTGTCAAAATTCACCAAAAAACTGAGCATAACTTGGGTAGTGTGTCACTTCAAGGAAAAAAAACCCATAATTTTGCAAAATTTATAGTTTAAGTAACAAAAATGTATAATTGTAATATATAACAGTATTTAATAAACCAAAACAGGTAAATTAATATAGGTAGAATTATCATTTATAGTGCACAGAGTGTCTACACTACACTACAGCAAATGTTTCATCTTGGCGTGCAGCCCCATATTTCTCTGTATGTGGCTGTGTGTCATCGAAAATGGCTATGCATGTCAGTGCTGACATGTGTGTCATAGGTTTGCCATCACTGTCCTAATGCAAATATTAATAATATGGAAATGGGTCTTGATCAATAGCATATATAAAACCCAGTGGAATTGCACACTGGCTACAGGAGGGGGTGGGAGGAGGAGAGAGAAAGAACATGAATCATGTAACCATGGAAAAATATTCTAAATTAATTTAAATAAATTTTTAAAAAAAGAATTGACATTGTTCTGGGAATGAGGCACAACAGAAAAGGGGACTTACCAGGCAAGTTTTTTAATGCAGTGTGGCAGAAATTGCCAAGAGGGAAGAGCCCAGAAAATACACCTTGAAGTTTTTATTATATGAGGAATAAAGAGAAAGAGACCGGATAATTATAGGGATCATGAATCAGAGAATGAGGGTCTAGAATTAGAAAGAAAGTATAGATAATGAACAAAGTGAGAGAAACCCTCTCTGGAAATAGGTATAAAAATGTTATTTTAAAAAATAATGAGGGGGCAGCTGGGTAGCTCAGTGAATTGAGAGCCAGGCCTAGAGATGGGACGTCCTAGGTTCAAATCTGGCCTCAGACACTTCCCAGCTGTGTGACCCTGGGCAAGTCACTTGACCCCCATTGCCTAGCCCTTATCACTCTTCTGTCTTGGAACCAATACACAGTATTGTATCATAAATAATAAGTTCCAAGACAGAAGGCAAGGGTTTTTAAACAAAAAAATAAATAAATAAATGATGAACAGGGCCAAAAGGGAGTCTTTTCCCCTCCCTGTGGGAAGAAGAGGAAGGGGGAACCTACTTGACTAAGAGGTAAAAAAAGAGGATAAGAAGTATCTAATCAGATGCAGGACAGAAAACAGATCTAATAAGCAAAACACCAAAGGAAAATAATAAAAAAAAATGAGTGAGAACAGGGATGAGAGAGTATTTAAATATTTAAAAACTCAAATATTTAAAAGGGATAAACAAGGAAACTACATTATGCAGAAAGAAACCATAGGCAATAAACCAATATCACTAATAAATTTATTCACTCAAAATACCTTGGTATGAAATAAAGTAAACATCTGAGCTACAAGAACACATAGACAATAGTTTCAGTAAAGTTCAACTTCCCTCTCAGTTCTGACTAAGACTAACAAAAATACAAACAAAGGATAAATATGGAACTGAACAATTTGCTAGAAAATGTAGTTAAAAGACTTATGTATGGTATTTTCTAAAGAAGCCTACCAAAAATATGCACATTTATCATTACCTCACAAAACTATTACAAAAATTGATATGTACAAGGAAGCAGAGATGTTGCAAACAAAGGCAACAAGGAAAAAATAGTTAATACATCCTTTATAGACCATAGAGCAATAAAAGTAATTATTGGTTCAGGGAACCCAACGAATGATATAGACCCAAATGAGATTTAATAATGTAATTTAAAATAATGAATAGGTCAAAGAACAAATCACAAAAAAATTAATAATTATATAAAAGAAAATGATAATGATGAAACAACATAGCAAAATTTCTGAGATGCCACTAAAGCAGTCCTCAGGGGGGAAATCATATTATTAACAATAGAAAAAAAAAGGTCAATGAGTTGAATCTGCACTTAAAAATTAGAAAGCCAAGAAATAAACCTAAAATAAGCATAAATGAAGAGATATTAGCAATTAGAGGTGAAAGGAAAATTGGAAACAAAAAATACTCATTGAAATAATAAATAAAATGAACAGGTGGTTCTTTGAAAAAAACTAATAAAAATTGAAAAACTTTTGAATAATCTGATTAAGAGATCAGAAAACAAAATAGCTAATTAGCAAGGTAAATTCACTACAAAACTAGAAGAAATAAGAATTATAATCTGAATATATTATGCAGTTATAAGCTAACAAAACTGAAAACACAAAAGAAATAAAGGAATATCTTCTAAAAATATAAAATATTCAGAATCTCAGTAGAACAGATGAGATCTTAAATTACCCAATCTTAGAAAAGGGAATAGGTATAATAATATAATAGATATAACAAAAAGGAACTACCAAAGGAAAAAATTCCTGGTCCTGAGAGATTCATAGAAGAATTCTATCAAACTTTTAAAAAAGAGTTAATATCTATGCTTCACAAATTATTCTCAAAATTTAAAAAGAAAGCACCATATAAGAATTCTTTTATGAGACAAATATAATCCCAATACTTAAACCAAGGAAAAATAAAACACATTAGGAAAACTATAGACCAATGTAATTAATAAATATTGATCCAAATTAATAAATGCACATCAAAACAACCCTGAGGTTTTACCTCATTGCAAATTGACGAAAATGACCAAAAATGCAATAGTTAATATTGGAGGGATTGTGGAAAGGAAAGCACAATAATATATTGTTAGTAGAGCTGTGGAATGGTGCAGCATTTTGGAAATAAATCTGAAATTATGCAAATGAAGTGATGAAAATGTCTATATACTTTGAACCAGAGACTCCAATTCTGGGTTTATGCCACAAGGAAGCCATCGATAAGAAGACAGTCTAATAGACAGTAAAATATGTATAATGTGCTTTTTTGATGATAGTGAATAATTAGAAACAAAGTAGATGCCCTAATATTGGAGAATAGCTAAAAAAATTTTGGTATGTGAGATTTGAGTGTGATGAATACAGAGAAACTTGGAAAGATTGACATGAACTAATGGAGAATGAAGTAAGCAGAGCCAAGAAGCAATATGCATAGTAACTACAATCATCTAAGTGCCAAAAAATACATATAACAAAATTATAAAGATCAAGCAGAATTAGAATAAAGAGATAGCTGAGGATAATCCCACACTATCTCTTTGTGAATGTGGGAGGCTCAGAAGTGTTATCAATTATATGTTTTCAGATTTTTTTCTATCAGTTGTGCTGATATTTTTTCCTCTTTAAAATAAAAAGAAGATATCAGATGAGGGAGGGATACTTGGAAAAATGATGACGACATAAGAAATAAAATGTCAATAAAGACATTATATTGAGGCTCAGAATTAATAAAGCCTATTATTTTTTATTCTCAAGCTAATCCTGAATTTCTTGCTTTCCATTTACTTCAATTAAGGATATTCCCCAAACTTTCTCTAGTTCACTATGCTCCATTCTGCGCTTTCTCCTTTCAAAGCAGGTTCTCAACCTTTTTTTTTTTTTTTTTTAATGTCATGGCCCCCTTTGCTACTCTGGTGAAGTCTATGAACCCTTTCTCAGATGTTTTAAAATGGAAACAAAACAAAACATAAGAGAATATGTAGGATTACTAAGGAAACCACTTCTATTACAATGTAATTAAGATTTTTTTTTTTTAGTTTGCAGATCCTAAGTTTAAAATCCTTTTTTTAGAGAGACTTTAATTACTTGCTAGATCTCCTTCCAATTATCTGGCAAAGTGGAGTGTAGGAAGAGGGAATGAGGAAGCAGCCAAAAGGCATCTTGTTCATCTGCTTCAAGTTTGCCTTCTCTCTCCTCTACCAATAAAAAGTCTGAAGCCTTTTGTGGGGCCAAGAAACCTTGTCAAGTTGTATTTTTAAAATACTCAGTGGATGACACAACACAATGCAGCCTTATTCACCTTAGAGGGTTCATACCTATTAATTGAATAGCATTGGTATCTCATTTCTCCCCCTCCTGTGTCTCCAATTTATTCTCTTTTTCTTTCCCTTTCATTTTTTTTATTTTTTGCTAATTACATGTAATAAATTTCCACATAAGTTTTCCGAAGTTCTATGATCCAAATTGGCTCTCTTCCTCCTTCCCTCCCCACTCCTGGATCTGGCAAGCAATTCAATCTTCTCCAACTTATTCTGCCCAATAAACAGGTAACCTCTGGAATAAGGGGGTTTACAGATGCTGATAAAAGTCAAATTGCATTTCTGATTTCATTCAACTAATCCTCATTTAAGTCCTCGACCTCCTAGTGACACACATTTAAGACACAAACTGTGATTTTGTTTTCCTGCCTACTTGTACCCAGATAATACAGGGCTTTGGTGCTTTTACTTTAAACTCTAAACTTAAAACTGCACTAAGATCTTTGGGTTGCCCTGCATATTCAGAGGAAATGCAAAAGTATATACATGAGAGGCAGCTGGGTAGCTCAGTGGATTGAGAGCCAGGCCTAGAGACAGGAGGTCCTAGGTTCAAATCCGGCCTCAGTCATTTCCCAGCTGTGTGACCCTGGGCAAGTCACTTGACCCCCATTGCCTACCCTTACCAATCTTCCACCTATGAGACAATACACCGAAGTACAAGGGTTTTAAAAAAAAAAAAGTATATATATGCTGGCATTTCTGAGAATACTGAAATACTTTCTCTTCTTGATAATTATCTACTAAATAAAAATGGTGGTAATTTACTTCCCCATGTAAATTTCCCATGTTCTTTCCCAGGACTCACAAACGTGTAATGCACATTGTCGTCCAATCGTTTCAATGAGTCAAAACCCTTCCTGACCTCACCTGAGGTTTTCTTGGCAAAGAGACAAAAAAAAGTGGTTTGCCATTTCCTTCTCCGCTCATTTTACAGATGAGAAAACCAAGGCAAACAGGGCTAAGTGGCTCGTCCAGAGTCCCACAGCTAAGTGACCGAGGTCGAACTTGAACTCAAGGCCCTGTGTCTACCTGACTCCAGGCCCGACGCTCTATTCACTGCGTCCCCCAGCGGCCTGTTGTGCGCATGACAATGCTAGAAAAATCTAATCCCCAGATTGAGAGCCACGGATCAGAGCTGAAACTGTTCCTGGCTTCCGAACAGCGAACCCCTCCCGGGGGCCACGCTCCCAACCACTTCAGAGATCCGGAGACCAAAGCAATTCTGCCTCAAGCAACGCCGACTCTCTGAGATCCCTCCATTCAGCGGAAAGTTGCCTTTTGGACAGCCACTTGTAATCGGTAAACAGCAGCTGCGGCGACCCCAAGAGTCAGAATGCACCATAACAGACACCGTCGCCCAGCAGGTCCGACCGTGGAGAACGCTAGAGGTCGGGGCCGGCAGGGCCCAGTGAGACCCAGAGCATCCCTCGCCACCTCTCAGGCTTCCTTTGGTTAGCCCTGGTCCTCCCGCCCGCAAAGGAGGAGTCCGCCTCCCGCCTCCACCGGGCAGAGCCCGGCTCGGCCCACCTGGCCCCTTACCTGTGACTGCTTCTGGGATGGAACAACCGAGGTGCTGCCCTCGGCCTTCTTTCCCCCCATTACAAGCACTTCTTTCTTCTCCTTCCTCCCCATTTGCGGAGAAGCAGCAGTCCGAGGCTCTCCCTGGTGTGGTCGGGGCAACTCTGACTCGGCGGCGGTGCGCGGGCAGGACACGTAGCTCCACACGGCATAGAGCACCCCTGCTGTCATCGCGGCTGCCGCGGCCGCCAGCCCCACCATCCTCACGCCACGGCCGGCCATAGGCCCTGGCCACTGGGGCTGTTCACGTCGCAACCGTGCAGAGGAGTACGGGCTGGGCTGGGTGACAGAGCGCCTGGGACTGAGAGCAGAGCCCAAGGGCGAGCAGAGCTAAGCGAGCCTCCAGCCTTAGGAGGGGGGTGGCGGCTCCGAGCTCCCGCAGTCCCGCCCTCAGTCCTCCCCGGGGGCTCACGCACAGCTAGCGGGGCAGGGACTGTCCCTAGGGCCCACCCTCCTGCATCCCGAGCTGTCAGCTGAGCCCGCCCGCCCCGAGGGGTCTAAAGTGGCTGACCTCTTCTAAACCCAATCTTTGAGCTTGCCCGGGATTAAAAATCCAGAACCTAATAAATACCAGCCAAGAGGCTTCAGCCCAACGCGCCGGCTCCTCAATTTGCCAGTTTGAAAGGAAAATGGGATTTATTTAGCTTCCTTTTCTTAAGCAACGTAAGCGGAGCCACTTCTACTTAGCAAGGCAAGAAGCTTGCTAACTTTAGTCACCCACTATTTTACGAGTAGCCAGGATGACTTACAGAAATGGGAGAAACCAACGCAGGGTCATCAAATCCGATCCCTCCCTCCCTTTTTGCCTTGGATTCCCCAGCTTTTTCTCCCCCACCTCCCTGGCCCTATAAATCAAGCGCCCAAGTTTGGGAGCCCGTATCTGGACAAATCGTGTTCTTAAGAATCCTTATTGTACATTGCCAAACTAGATCAGCAAAACCAAGCAATGCTTATTTTAAAACTGCTTCCACTGAAGGGGGGCAAACCCATCTCTACTCCTGCCGAATGGCTTACATATAAAGCTGCACCACCCTTGCCTCCATCAGACGGGTGCTTTATCCTTTTGCTACCCAGAATCCTCATCCATTATTGACAAATAAATCCCGGTAGGATTTTGAGGCAGTCATGGAACAGCAATGGTGCGAGAAAGATTAAAGAGTAAGTGGAGAAAACTGCAGGTTAATATAACAAAGTCTTCCAAATAGGCTGTATGCCAGCTTCTAAAAATCACTACTAAGGCTTGCTGAAAAATCCACCTCTCCTTTGCAAATGTTTATTAATCACCACTTGGTCAATAATAATAACCAGCATTTTATATATAGCCTTTTACAGTTTACAAAGTACTTTACATTCGTTATCTCATTTGATCCTCACAACAACCCTGTGAGGTAGGAAGTGCAAGCATTTTCATCCCCATTTTACCAATGAGGAAGGAAAACAGGCTCTGAGGTCACACGGTTAAGTAATCCAGGAACTCAAATCAGAACTCAGGCCTCCACTCCAATTCTAGCTGCTCTTTTAATCATGCCACAGGTCTTCCCCCAAACTCTCTTTGTTAGAAGGGATTACAGGCCCACATGCATATTTCTAAAGGCTAGAGTAGATTAAAAAATCATGGTGAGGTTCCAAAAGTTTAAACTGTGTGGCCTCTCAGGATACCAGCCTGTACTTAGATTTTGGTGAGAGCAAGGAGATGACATTTCTTTAAAAATTCATCCTGAAATGGAATGAAATAAAAGGAACCCAACTTTCAGTGTTCTTTAAGTCCCCCACAAAAATCCTGACCCTGGGGACATTCTCATCCATTCACTGCTCGAATGTTTTATTTTAAAATGTCACAGTGAATTGAAATATCCACATTCATTTTATATATGTATGTATACAGACATACATACATAGTTACAATTTTATACAAAATGTCACTGGCAAAAGCCCTGTTCACATGGGGAACAATTATTAGCAAAATTAGAGCCCTATTTACACTTCTGTTAATTATAATCATTTGTTTAAACTGTGGTCAGCTTATGACAGGCATTAGTATGCCCAGCAATAATGACAACTACGAGATTTGTCTGAACTTCACGAATATGTGTAGGATATACCTTGGTCAAAATTTTCACAGAAAGAGTTCTTACCAAGATTTTATGGCTTACTTAAGCTAACAAATGATTAGCCTTTACCAGAGAACTACAAATAGGCCTAGTAAGTACATTTGCTAATAATCATTTCTGTAACATATGACGTACTCAGAAGAAATAAACGTTTGTTACTCATAACAAAAATAACACCGTTCCGGCCGAGTTCAAAATGTCTCAAGTGTACAAAGCCATTACTAATTCCTCTTTTAAAATCCCAAAAGGAAATGGCAAGAAGTTTCCCCTATGGTTCTCTGACTCCACAACAAGCGAAGTCCTGAAAACTCTGGTGAAGAAGTTTGGGTAGCAAAGTTGGGGCTTCAGGGTAGCCTTACTTTATTAACAAGGATGAAGTAATCACAAGGGAATGTTCCAGGACATCAAGAAGCAACAGCATCCCTACACACCCCCGCTAAACAACCAAACAAGAGAGAGCTTTTTTGTTTAGCCGCAGTGGCTTGGGAGCTGGCAAAGGCATAGGCCACACTTTCAAACAGCAAGCTCAGGAGAAGAGAATACTTCGTGAGTCTCGGGATGCGAGGATTGGAAACCCACAACTAGAAAGTTGTAGCTGCTTACTTGAAGGATAGCACCTATCACCGGTACACAATTCCTACCTAGATAGGTCTCAACACTGCCCCTGCTAATGCTGAACTGCTCTGTGAATTACTTCTCACCAACTTTTAGGATATTAAAAAAGGGTCCATGTAGTACCTGGTTGGTTACCTCTTTCTGTATGAAACAGGGTGAAACCAATTTTCGCCAGAGTGCTCAACAGGAGTAAACCTCTCACCCTACTGATATGGCCATTTCTTTCATGAGCTGAGTACGCTAGGTCACTACAGTATGTTGCTATATCTGAGACACAGAAAGGCTGCATATTTCTAAAAATAATAATGTAGTGTGAACCACCAGGTCCCCCTAACACTATGTAGCAAAGGAAAGTGACTATAATTGCAGAAAAAAATGTCCTGCAGCCCCTTAGCTGTGAAGAAACCAGGAATGGTCCATATCTCCTTTTCATGGAGTAGCACTTCCAAGCACGTAGCTAGGGTGCTTGGAAAACCCCATTTTCAGCCTCTTATGCTAGTAAATCATGCTTTATTAAGTGGAAAGCAAATGCAACAAGCGGGTCTTCAGAATCAGTTGGAACTAGTGTTAAGAATTTCCAGTTTGAACCCAAGCCAGACAGAACTTGGAGAAGACGCCTTATTTGTGAAGATGGGAAGGGCAGGGGACAGCAGCCAGTTAGAGCAGCAAATGCTCAATGGCTCTGCGTTCTCTGGTTCTGCACAAAGGTACAGGGCATGAGGAGGAGACAGAAGGTAGGCCAGCACGGAGCTGAAGGGCATGACGCCTGTGCCTTCTGGACGCGGGGAGCACAGAAAACTCGAGAGAACATCAAGTCACTTTCAGAGGGGAATAAAAAAGCCCTGTGCTTGTTGCTGTTCGACCTTTATTATGTTCCTGGTGCCTTACAGTGGAGAGAGTTTTAAAAAATCGACTGTGACATGATTGTCCAAATCACCAGCCTCCTTTTCCCCCTTTCTTCTTTTTCTGTTGCTGCTTCTTCTTTGTGGCAGGAGCCCCTGCAGGCTTCTGATGTCGTGGCGGTATTATGTTACTTGTAGAGGCAGATACTGCTGAAGCACTCCCAGGCCGGGGGGAAGTAGGTGGACTAGACACAGTTTTACTAGCATCCCTGAAATAGACCAGAGATAAGGCTTTTTAATTTATTTGATAAAGGAAAAGCAAATTAAAAAGTTAATTCCAAGACCCTTATGACTTTCCTGAAATAATGTGTGCTTCTTATAAGACATCATTAAGCAATAAACTGCTACCTTTAAACATAGTCATTCTTTACATTTAACAACTTGTTATGTAAAGAGGAAGTGAGGTCTCTAACCTCTTGTGATAAACTTACAGAAAGAAATAATCAAGAGTCTCAAAGAAAGGGCAGGTATGCATTGTGTAGGACTGCAATATGTATTTTTGGAGGAAATGTCTATGTAGATAGAACCATAGATTTTTAAGCATGAATAGCATCCAAAAAAGAACCATGTTTTGCATCCCTTCAAGTAAACAGAAGGGTCCTTCCTCAATAACTTAATTAAAATAGGGGATTTGAGAGGCAGCTAGGAAACTCATGGATAGACCACCACCAAACCTGGAGATGGGAGGACCCAGTTTAAATCTGACCTCATACATTCCTTAGTTGTGTGACCCTGGGCAAATCACATAACCCCAGTTGCCTAGTTCTTACTCTTGTTCTGCCTTGGAACTGATAGTTGTATCAATTCTAAGATAGAAAGATTAAAAAAAAAAAAAAGTTAAATAGCAGATTCTCATTTCTTTGGGAAAAAAAACTGGTTTTCCTTCAAGACAGGATTATCTTAATTTGAAGAACACTATAAACAAAAAATTAAGTATTCACTATACAGTAATTAGATTGATTAAGAGGTTATGATAGTCTAGAACAAAACTATGCAATAAAATTGAAATTTTATAAAACTGTAAGTTACATAATTCCTAAAAGCACAGAGCTCAACTCTCTGAAGTTTTTATCAGCCATCTCAGTGATGAGAAAAAGTCAAACTGAAGATCAGGCATCGTATAGAACCAGGCTTCCTAAATCCATGAGGTCAGTACTTGTGGTCCAGCTGAGACAACGGGAGTAAAGCTCTGTCTGGGAACACTCCTTTCTCTGTCACTTACTAGGAATGTGACCCTGGGTAAGCCACAAGCTGTTTGAGATTTATTTTCCTTGTGAATCATTATTAATAACATATTAATAATGTAATGTATTAACATTAGAGTTATTGTCTGTGATAATGTACACGAAATACCTGTTAAGTGGTAAAAAGCATTATATAAGACAATGTTCTCCAAAATGGGGGCTGCAGCCAAACTCCACAGGGCTTGACTAGTTGAAGAGGGGGGCAAATGGACTGCACCTATTTCTGCAGCCTGCAGTCATAAGACTTGTCTCCAACTTTCCCCTCTCCACCACCTACTCAGCTGTGTAATGTGCCAAATTACCCACTTCAGAGCTTGTTTGAACCATACAGAGCAGTTATAATCTAATTGCTTCCCTAGGGACACTGATGTAAAAGAATCACTGGGAAAGTCCTCTCCAGGGAAATCTCTCCTTACCCTAAGCACAACCACCTTCTGCATCTCAGATCACCTATGGCTCAGATCACAAGAGCTTCTACAAGGGCAAGCTGTCCACTCTGCCGTAGTGACTTGTGGGAGTCTCATTTCCCCCCTTCTCATTTTGGAGCAGTCAGTCAGGCACACAGGAGGCAGAGATAGATGATGTGCTCTTCACCACAGGTCCCATTACAGAATCTTTTGTCATTCTTCTTCTGAACTTTCCTATTAGTGCCCAAAGCACTAGCCTCCTTACACTCACCCAGCTTCTCTAATTGAGTTACCTGTGATTCCTTGTTCTCTGTACCTCTGTATGTAATCAATTGCCATGTCATCAAAGTTTACCTCCAGTACATCTTGGGTCTCCCTCTCCTTTTCTGTATGTGTGCAAGCAACACGTAGGGGTATGTTTTTATCACCTCTTGACTGAACTACTGCAATAGGCTCTTTCCTGGCTTCCCTGCCCAAGTCTCTCCTATCTCTAAGTCACAGCACACAGCAGCCAAATCTTCCTAAACAAGAATCTGACAGTAAAACCCTGCTCAATAAATTCCAGTGGCTCCCCTATTAACTCAAAGATTAAATATTTTTCACCTATATCTTATCCTTTTATAATTTATATTTTTGTATAAGTTTATACATGTGGTTAGTACAGTAAGTCATTTTGATAACTTATAAATAAGTAAATATGTACATATTGGGTGGAGTGTGCTCAATTTTTTTTTTAATCAACCGGGGTTCATGATAAAAATGTTTGAGGGCTACTGATATAAGGCATTAAATACCCTTCAAGCAGTAAATTGATAAGTCCTTTGAGATTGATAGCACTGGGAAAATAGTCATCACTTACAATTCAGATGATGCTGATGAAGCTGTTCCTTGTGTCCCTTTCCCTATCAAATCCTTCTTTTTACCCTTCTTTCTTCCCCTGTAGTAGGAACGTTCTCGCATTGGAAGCCATCGCTCTGGATCTGGGGTAACTTTAGGATCATAATTCTTGGGGAGTTTCCCTGTTTAAGAACAATTAATAATGAAAGAATCTATATACATTATGATTTTAAATACATTCAATAAAATTATGATGTTCATGGACACACAAGTTCTGAAATAAAGCCAAAACTTGAAGGGAGAGAATCAAACTATCAGCAATTATATAAGTAAAAGCTGGGAAATGATATAGAAGTCCAAATATCTGGATTACTAGTACCTACTACTTCCATCAGACTGCACCATATGTGATTGTTTAATATTGTCTCTAAAGATAAAATAGAAACTCATCAAGTTGGTATTTAAAAGTCAGTCTGGCTCCAGCTTACCTTTCCAAACAAATTCCCAGAATTCTCCACATATTCCAACATATTTCAGTCAAACTAGTCTATTGGCTATTTCTCAAACTCAGCATTCCATCTCCCGCCTTGATCTCTGTGAACAAGTCAGTGGTGTGCACTTTCTATTTAACTTCAACTAGTAAAAGTCCTTGTGTCTTCTAGAGGAAGTCTTTCCCGATCTCAAGAATTAATACTCTCTCTCCTCTCACATTACCATACACTTATTTATCTATGAAAATATTCCCAGCAAAACAAGTCCCAGCATCTTGGAGAAAGCTCCATGAAGATAGTAACAGGTTTTCATTTTATCTAGCTATCTCCACAGTGCAGGTGACTTAATAAATGCTTAGTGAATAAACTCAATTAAATCAAACATTTATTACCCTCATACATGTAATAAAGTTTGGCATTAATTAATTTTTTCCATCTTTTCTTGAATAGAGATGATTAGCAAACCAGTTTAGAATTACTTAGAAGCTGAACATCTCCTTATTTCTGATATTAACTTAATAAACCAATGATCCACATCTTTTAAGTTTTCATGGGTTACTATGGCCAAATAATACCACCCTCAGCTGGCTAATCTAATGGAAACATAACTAGACTTGATCCTCAGCTGGTCCATTTGAAGTGAATATAATCAAAGTCTTTCCAACATGGCAGAAATTATCACTAGCAGAGCATTTATGAAATGCATGAATTCTATACAAATTAAGATATCAGAAAAGAGTGTCAATGGAGATTATACCTGACGATGGCCATTCAGAAAAACAGTTTTGGGGGGGTCTGTTTATTTTTTTAAATCAAGTTTACTATCTGACAGTTAACAGTGTAGCTAAAGATGCAGGAAGGAGAGAATGCTAGGCAGATATAGAGTACATATCACAAAGAATGGTTAGCATGTTCTTGCTGAATGTTTTACAAATATATATAAAGAATTCAGGAGAGAGACAACTGCCTATTTAGAACTACCAAGCAGTTAATATAGAAAATAGCTATAATGAGAATAACAGCTGTGAAATCTACAATGTCACAAGGAAAAAATCCAGGAAGGGAACATAGTAAAAAGCTAAGGCTGAAAATGTCACTACACAAATGCATCAAAATTTAGGCAACAAGCCAAGAGAACTACAGGTCCTAACACAAGGAAGAAGAAAAGTTGTTGGGAGCAGCTGGACGGCTCAGTGGATTGAGAGCCAGGCCCAGAGACAGGAGGTTCTGGGTTCAAATCTGGCCTCAGAAACTTCCTAGCTCTGTGACCCAGGGCAAGTCACTTGACCCCTGTTGCCTAGCCCTTACCACTACACAGCACTGATTCTAAAACAGAAGGTAAGAGTTTAAAAAAAACAAACAAAAAAACGAGGAAGAAGAAATTTGACATTATTGGTATCTCTCAAATTCCATTCCTGGAATATGGCACTAGAATGGATATTGTATTCTTAATACAAAAGAAACAGAAAAAGTAAAGGGGAGAATTGAAAAGGGGTTTGGGGATAAAGATATGATCATATATTAACAAAGTACATGCATGTACTTTAAAGGGTAGGTCACTGCGGAAAATGGACATTTGAGTGAAGGTCAATAGAGGGAGAAATGGAAGCAATTATGATATAATATGCTGAACACAGCAGGGAAATTTTGTGAAAGAAAATATGGGCTCAGCACAGACTCATGACAGAATAGAAATGGGTAGGGGAGAGGATTTTGATTTTCTGACACCTGCTAGAGCACTCTCTCTCTGGCAAAAACAGTAATATAACTAGTAACTTCTTGACTTGCCTTAATGATAATTTCATCCTTCAAAACCAATAAAGGGAAATTCCATTATGTTTGTGATTCTAATGAATACTGAAAAATTGGTTGCTAGGGTAGAAATGATGAGAAGCTTAGAGGCAATCAACCACTCCCTCCTAGAATTCATGACAGAGAAGGCCAAGCAAAGTATGTGACAAGCACACTGAGGAGAATAGATCTCAACGGATTCAAAACAAAAGAGAAATCAGCTCAAGAGGAATGGAATGACAACACAATTTTGAAGACACAAACAATTCTATAAGGGGGGAAAACAAGAGACCAGTATGGATGTTCAGAGAAATCATCAACCCATTTAGATCTTCAACAAATGTGAACAAGATGATAGAAGCAAGAACAGATAACAGGAGGAACAAAAACAAGACATAGTCATGTAAAAATTGTTAGGAGTGTTAAAGCTCAGAGTAGGCAGAGGCTGGATAGGGAAACTACAAACAACAAAAAGGAGATTTTTGTTAATTGTTTTTTTGCTAGTTAGGAGAAAGCAAAAGATCAACAAATGGACAGAACTTTAACTTGGAGTAGATGGGCAACAACAACTGATAAGGGAAAGAATCCAGAGCTATTAGATTCTTATTCTTCTTTTTAAACATTTTTAAAAGGAAGTTGGTACTCAAAATAATTAAGAAGATACTAAGAGTGCACCTAAGTGTCCTTGATGAATTCAAGTCATTTGACCCAGATAAACTAGGTACTAGAAAAGCTGTTCAGATGTGACAGCTCAAAGATTATGAAAAAACAGGAAAAATTTTGCCAGCCTGGATGAGGGTATACACTCTGATTTTCAGAAGGAGCAAAAAGAGGAAAAGTATGCAAACTGTAAGCCAGTGAGCTTCACTTCAATTCTTGGGAAAATTCTAGAACAAATCAAGAAAGAGACAGTGAGTAAACAGTGGATAGAGAGCATCTAGAGCAGAGATTCTTAACTTTTTTTGTGTCATGGACCCTTTAATCATTTTAAAATACAAGTTTATAAAGAAAACCAATCCTACTGGAAAAGTTATCAAAATATTTTTAAAAACAAATTCACAGGGGTAGATAAGTGGCTCAATAGACAGGAAGCCAGGTCTGGAAACAGAAGGTCCTGGATTTAAATCTGGCTTCAGACATTTCATAGCTGTGGATCCTAAATCCAATTGTCTAACCCTTATTGTTCTTCTGCCTTGGAACCAATACTTAGTATTAATTCTATGACAGAAGGTAAGGATTTAAAACAAACAAAAAAAAGTTCATGAACTACAGGTGAAAAACCCTTATCTTGAAGTAATCACAAAGAACCAGAAAAAAGGTCAAGCCAGACTAAGCTTGTTTCCTTTTCTGGCTGGACTATTCAGCTGGTAATAAGTATAATGATATAGGCATCAAAATTTTAGCAAAGCATCTATTTCTCAGTCTATCTTTATAGAAAAGATGGGAAAATGTAGATATAATTAAGTAGGTCCATCCAAAACTAGGTAAATAGCCAGACCTAAAGAGTAGGCATTAATAATTAGATGTCAGTATGTCCCATGGAAAAAACACTACTGCAGTACCCAAGGCTTGCATCTCAGTTCTGCCACCTACAACCAATGTAGCCAACTACCTCTGAATTGCAGTTACCTCACTTATGAAGGGGGTTTAATAACCTAAATGATCTGAATTTCCTTCCAAATCTAATTTGTGATGCTCTGAGGTCTGCAGTGAAGTATTCAAAAGTATCTATGTAGTTCTGCTGTTTATAAAGACAGACATAGTAAGATTTACTTAATGTGCAAAGGACAGAGAGGGAGACATAACATGTTATATGACAGTCATGATCCAAATGGACCTTAGCACTAAGAGATGGTTGACATTTATTAGAATGCATCTAATAAGATGAAATTCTATAGGGATAACAAAAAAAAATTCTTTTTACAAGTACACGTTAGAAAAGCATAGTTAATAACTACTCTGGAAAAGATCTGGAGGCATTACTAGACTGAAAGCGTAATATAAAGCAGGTGTGTAATATCGCAATCAAAAAAGCTAATAAGATGTAAAACTTCTAAGAATAAGGAAATAACAGAAGTAAAAGCCATCAGATGGTAGCATATAGGCCAGGATCCAGGTTAATTTTCCCAGCATTTCCTCCATATGATTTTCAAACGATGCCTTGAATCAATTTTGAAGCAGCTCAGTCAAAAACAGTTCAAAAGGAGACACTTTTTTTTTCCAGAAGAGATTCAATAAGATTAAAGGGAAGAACTTAGAGCAGTTAGAAAGAGTCAACACAGACAAAGGACAGGGGTGTGGGTTGACTCTGATGGGATGATATCCGAAAAAAAAAAAAATTAAGGGATGAAAATAGGGATACACCAGGAGAAGAAAAAATGGGGGAAATTATCTCAAATAAAAGAGGTATACAGTAAATAAAAGAACTTTTACAGCAGAAAGGGAAATTGGGGATGGGGGGAAGATGGCTCAAAGAAGGAATAATATACAGATTCAATTTGGTATAAAAATCTTCCTTATTCGACAGGGAAATAGTAGGGGAAGAAAATGGGAAGAAGTGGATAGAAGGGAGGACAGATTAAGGGAGGAAGTGCTCAGAAGCAAAAGGAGAGCCAGAGTAAAAAGAGAAGGAAAAACGGAGGGGAAAAACTGGATGGAAGGAAATATACAGTTAATAATCACAACTGTGACTGTGAATGGAATGAACTCACAAGCAAAACAAAACAGACAGCAAAATGGATTTAAAACCATAATCCAATAATATTTATTTGTAAGAAACACTTGAAACAGTGAGCTATACAGAGTAAAAACAAAGTTCTGAAGCAAAAAGGAGCTGGGGAAGGGCCAGCTATGTGGCTCAATGGATAGAGCCAGACCCGGAAAAAGGAGGTCCTAGGTCCAAATCCAGCCTCAAGACACTTCCTAGGTGTGTGAACTTGATCAAATCACTTAACCCCCATTACCTAACCCTTATTGCTCTTCTGCCTTGGAACTGATTCTCACTACTGATTCTTAGATAGAAGGTAAGGATTTAAAAAAAAAAAAAAAAAAAAGGAGTAACAATCATTATCTGGGACAAAGTAAAAGCAAAAATAGACCTAATTAAAAATTAAGCCAGAAAACTCATTATGCTAAGTATGTTATACAACAAAATATTCTTCATGTATAGGTTGGACTAAATAGCTGAAAACATCCCTTTTAGCTCTAAAATTCTATGGCTGATATTTAAAAAATTCTTAGTTTGGGGATATTTTCTTTTCTTTTCTTTTTTTTAAACCCTTACCTTCTGCTTTGGAGTCAATACTGTGTATGGGTTCCAAGGCAGAAGAGAGGTAAGGGTAGGCAATGGGGGTCAAGTGACTTGCCCAGGGTCACACGGCTGCGAAGTGTCTGAAGCTAGATTTGAACCTTGGACCTCCCATCTCTAGTCCTGGCTTTCAATCCACTGAGTTACCCCGCTGCCCCTGGGGATATTTTCTAACTAAAAAAACCTGGTTAAATAAGTCAATATTTAGTGAAAGCCTTCTTTCAAGTGATAATTTTTATGAGTCTCATTTCTTTTTCTCATGATATACACACACATAAGGATTTAAGTGCAACCAGAGCTTTAAATACATATGATAATATGAGCAAGTCATTTTTGCCATCTGCATTTATTATGGGGGAAGAAATGAGTGTCTTAATTAACATTACACCTGGTACTAAGTTCAGTCAAATCAGTTTTGCCAGACCATAAGCTTCACCCACAATCTGAAGAATACTTATTTCTACTCAAAAAAAAAATATAAGAATGGAATCTGTAAATATCACAGAACAAACTTAAGATGAAAAACATATAGTAAAGCAATTGTCACTAAAGTGAAAAACACAATTCTAGTTATAAGGAAATAAAAGGAAAAAAACAATATTTTTTCCAGAGGGTTTTTACAAAAAGATGGAAAAAACTCCCTTAAGTTCTATTCAATGGAAATTGACTGGAATATATAAAATGAATTTACCTTTCTTTTTCTTCTTCTTTTTCTTTACGTCTCCTTGCCTAGAGAAACAACGAAAATATCAAATATTTATGGAGTACTGACTGTTTGCAAGATTTTGGGGAAACAAATATAAACTATGGAGTCTGCCCTGTAAAACTTATTATCTAGTGAAATAAGTAAAAAATTTACAAAATTATCAATATTTACATGCATGGCACAGAGACTACACTTTAGAGAACAAAAGAAATGACCATTGAGAAATATTTTTATTTAGGAAGTATTTCACACACATTCTCAGACATAATATCTTATACACCATAAAAATTAAAATCTAAGAGACAAAACCAAAAATAGAATATCAATAGGCTCAGAGGAGTTGGCATAATTGAATCTAGCACCTCAAATTTACAAGCAAAGAAACTAAAGCTCAGTTAAGCAACATTTTAAGTCAGGGCTTGAATTTGAAACCAACTTCTCTGATTCCAAATCTATAGCTTTTTTCCACTATAGAAACTAAACATCTTCAAATGTGAGGAAGACAGCTCATTTTGAAGAGTAAAATAGATTAAATAGGGGCAGCTGGGTAGCTCAGTGGAGTGAGAGTCAGGCCTAGAAACAGGAGGTCCTAGGTTCAAACCCAGCCTCAGCCACTTCCCAGCTGTGTGACCCTGGGCAAGTCACTTGACCCCCATTGCCCACCCTTACCAATCTTCCACCTATGAGACAATACACTGAAGTACAAGGATTAAAAAAAAATAGATTAAATAAACATTTCAAAACCAACCTGAAAAGCTAATAAACACCAGTTACAAGAGATAACAAAACTAAGTGACCACTTTCGGAGGTTTAAATATCCATAAACAAAGAGCATTTATTGAATAAACAGGTAGAGAATAATTATTAGAGTTTAAATAACCCTTAAAGATCATCAGGTCCAATCCTCGTAGCTGGTATGAGGAAATAAACCCAGAGAAATTAAGTGGCTGGTCCAAAGTCATGGAACTAGTTATTGTCAGAAAGGTACTAAAAGTCAGATCTCTTAGCTCCCAGCCCAAAGTACCAATATACCACTCCTGGTATTGTTTGCCAGAAATTCATTTTGTCAGATTAATGAAGTTTCATAAAACTTCATTAAATGAAACTAGAAAATGGAAGAAGGAACCTGCTTTGACTCAGACTCAAGGCGTTTCATTCCAAAATTGAGCATAAAGACAAAATATTACAGGATCAGAAACTTAAGAGCTAAAAGAAATTTCAGAAATCATTTAGACCAGTGATTCCCAAAGTGGGCACTACTGCCCCCTGGTGGGTGCTGCAGCGATCCAGGGAAGCAGTGATGGCCACAGGTGCATTTATCTTTCTTATTAATTGCTATTAAAATTTTTTTTAAATTAATTTCCAGAGGGCTAAGTAATATTTTTTCTGGAAAGGGGGCAGTAGGCCAAAAAAGTTTGGGAACCACTGATTTAGACCAACATCCTAATTTTACAGGTAGGAAATCTGTGGTCCAGAAAACCTTACACTATAAATAGCTGACCAGATTCAAATTCAGATCTGATACCAAACATAACAATTTAGTACAACACTACATCAGGCTGAGATTCAGGTGCTATAATCCCTGCACATGCCTACAGAAACATTTATGCTGCAAGTTATACTAAGAATTTAAAAGCTACTAGATATACAACAGATTTTTAAATTGGGATAGTGAGGTATTAGGAAGTGAATGTATGTATGTATATGCACACACAAAATGTATTTAAAAACTATGAAAAAGGAGCATCAGAAAAACCCCAACAAAATCTTGAACTTTACTAATGATATTTTAGAGCTCTTGGTCTAGGATGTAAAATTGTGGTCCCCCTAACAAGGAAAAAAAAAATTAAAAGGAAGAAAAGTAAACAAGAATGGAAAAATGTAGGCCTCTAAATCTCACTGAGTGCACCTTTTAAGTTGTAATGGAAAATATTTTAAGATTCCAAGGAAAACTGAAAGAATAAAAAGTATCAAATGATCTCCAAACTATTTTGCTTCTTATACTGAATATCAAAGGCTGAAAAACAAGTAGTTATTTTGATCAGTCATCAATACCTGAATTCTTCTACAAGTTAACAGAAAGGAAAAAAAAATTCTCATACCATAATAATCATCTAAAACTCCCCTTTTTACCCCATCCTGGTTTTGAAATACAACACAGCCATTTTTTGTTTTGTTATTTACTGGTGTTTTTAAGAAGGTCTTTATTAGTATTAACAATGAAAATCATTACCCTTGTTCTTTCAGTGGGTTCTCTCCAGTAAGCTTCCCACCTTTCTTCCGAATGTATGTAGCACCATGGGAATTTTCAAGTGCTTCTACATCTACTTTCAGAGACATACTATCTGATGAGGGTAAGTGTTTACTAAGACTGTGATAAGAGTAAAAGTTTAGGAAAACAAAATGAACATAAGACAGTCTCATTTTTTGGCATTAGCAAATTAAGTCCTTAAATTGCAAATAAAATAAAAATTTAAAAGAATATAACATCATCAGCAAATTATCAGACACATTTATGCATCACATTTCTTAATAAAATGGCATGGGAGAAGGGCTGTATCTCTTCTTCAGCTCAGAAGCACATTAGAATCCTAATAGCTTCAAACAATGAATACATCATTCTAAAACACTCACCAATCTTACAAAATAAAGATTAAAGGTAATGTATTTGATCAGGTGTAATGATTCAAATCTGACCAGAAAAAAAAAAAAAGGATACACTTTTGCTTTCTCAGGATCTACCAGTGAATAAGCAGAGATAAGCTGTGCCAGAGTATGAACATCTTTTGGGTTTTGCCTAAAAGAAAATTGAAAAAGTTAAAAAACAAAAATTTCAAATATATAAATTAATCAATAGCATCTCTTAAGAAAGCTTATGTGTCAGATGAAGAAGGCAAATAATAATAATAATAACAGCAAAAGTCCATGGATGTAAAATGATGGCAAAGAAAATTAGATGTCCACCCTCTACCCATAAAAGTTTACTTCCATAGTTGCTCCAGGTCACTAATTGCATCCTTCTTCCTGCCATATTTGAGTTTGAAGTTGGCAGCTTCTCTTATCAAAGACAAATGAACAGAAGACTTTGGCTACAAGGACATTAAAAAAGGAAAATGTTAAGCAAAATAGTTAACAATTCAGACATTTAAGTGACAACTGTTTGGACTCACAGAAGCTTCTTTCTTCATTAATTCCTCTATCTTAGTTTTCATTGAAGACCTCAATTATTTGAACATTTAAACAATGGGAAAATTTAAACTATAAACTCAGCAAGAGAATGAAAGTAATATCCAACTTAAAAAGTTGTATTCTATTTACTTTTAAGAAACTGTTTGAAATTTAAGTCATTTCTCCTAAAAATAGTGTTCCACAAAAGTTAGCTTAGCAAAATAACCTGTCCATCTAACACAAAAAGTAAAGCTATTATATAACTGAATTATATTACTAAAAAGGCTGCAGAAATTAACTACTATTACTTCTATTGTTTTTATGTATAAACTCATTCCAATTCTATTGTCAGGACTAAACCCTGTAAAAGTGAAATTTGGGAAATGTATCAAACTACATTTCCCGTGGTCCAACGGGTTTCCGTTTCCGGTTCTTTGGGCGTGGGGAGGCCTACGTCGACGCAGAAAGGAGTTTATAATCTCCTGGGTTAGAAGGAAGGCTCTCTCTTGGCCAGCAGATTTGGGAGGAGACAGGAGACAGTAATGGCGAGGGCGGCGATTTTGAATGCTTACAAGCGCGTGATCTAATAACTTTATCTATCAGCATGGCTTTAATTAAATTACTAATATATATTATTATTACAGCCTTTATCATTTTTCATATTTATAACCCTAGGAACAGAGACTTTTCTGTTTCTCTCTTGGCCTTCAGATATGGGAAGAAGAAGGGAAAATACCAAGTACTATGTTGATTGCCTTACAAACATTATCTCATTAGTTAGGGAATTAGTTGCTATTATTATCCCCTTGTTATAGTTGAGGAAACTGAGGCAAAGAGAAGTAGTGACTTACCAAGTGTCACACTACTTAAATGTCTTGAGGCCAGATACGAATTCAGATCTTCCTGACTCTAAACCTTGGATTCTATGCTTTGTGCCACCTCAATGTTTTTGAGGGTAAAGAGAAGGCCACATGAATTCCCTTCAATGGTAAGGCCAGGATCTCCAAGTATCCTCAACATTCCTAAGTAACAGGGTTTTTTGAGAGTTTATAAGTTGAGGACAGTTCATACTAAAATCAAACTAAAATCTGTTATTGAAATTAAATGGAATAGTCCTGACAGAACTGACCTTTTAGAGGACAGTGTGGTCTCCATTTGCACCTTTTTTTACTCAATATGTATTTATCTGAACCCTCCACTAAATCTGATGCCTCACTTAGGGAGAAAGCAAGTATAGATCTGGCAACATATTGTATGTAGTTCACACCAACCTAGCTGAACTGGAAGAAGCTCATAACTGGAAGCCTAACCAAAGATGACACTATTCTGGTCATAACAACTCACGCAGATGATCTGCTATGTTAAGGAGACCATCTTTTGAGATAGTGATCTAATATCTACATAATCTATAGGATGGACAATGCCTTAGATGGAAAAGGAAGAATCTAAACATTCATGACTCATTTAACAATGACAAAATGACCTCCCTGTACTTTTTGAAGTAATAATGTAGTTTCAGGATTTCTCTATCTTCAGACATATTACATTTGAGAGACAGCATAAAATATAGCTGCAAATGCTGTCTGTAGCCTTCCCCTAGTTCCAATCATGTAACCTGCACTAGGCATATATTCTAAAAAAAAAACAGGGAGAAAAATAATCCTCTACAATACCTTACTGACAGCCCTTGAGAACTGTAACAGGGAGCTGAGATTTGAGGAATTTGTCCATGGCCACAAAAGTGTCCCCATCGGAGGAGAGGGCTATTCACCTCCAGGACCAACTCTATTCACTATGTTGCACTACCTTTCTTTCATGCTTCTTAATTGACTTAATTCTTAATTGGTTATTTTTTGGTTTAAGGATGTGATGTGATACAATAATCACATACACCCCCCACGACGAAATTGACAATAGCTTTATCTGATTGTTTTGGGGTTTTGTTTTCACAAATAACTTGGGAATTAAAAACTAGAATCCTAGAAAACAAGACATCTAAAACACTGTTGGCAAACATCCCCAAATCAGTCTTCAGAGTTTGACTGTATATTTTTGTCATTACAAATACTGAATATAGTATTTTTATACGAAATTACTTGCCTTAATGGAAGCATCCCTACTCTGCAAAAAGAGCTAATTAATAACCCAAAAAAGGAAGAAGTAGTATTAACTTATAAGAAAATTATATAATTTTAAAAGTCACTTTTTAAGCTTCTTGAATGGTGGCAGTACTTGGGGGAAGAGAGGAATTTTACCCATTTACTGACTTAAAAAGTTCAAATAAAAGTCAGGGAAAAAAAGGTTCACAGGTCTAGAATTGTCAATGACCTCAGAAACCCTCTAGTTAAATCCTCTAAATCAGTAGTTCCCAAACTTTTTTGGCCTACCGCCCCCTTTCCAGAAAAAATATTACTTAGCCCCTCTGGAAATTAATTTTTAAAATATTTTAATAGCAATTAATAGGAAAGATAAATGTATCTGTGGTCATCACCGCCCTCCTGGATCACTGCAGCACCCACCAGGGTGCGGTAGTGCCCACTTTGGAAATCACTGCTCTAAATTATACAATTTAAAGTTTCTAATTATTGCAGTCAAAAAAATTCCCAATGAAATTTACTCACCTGGTGATTTTGGTACCACTGGATAGCTTGCGTAAAAACCTCAATGGCACTATCGATATCTTCTTCATGACTGTACATTGTTACTAATGCAGATACCTATGCACAAATTAAAATTAATATACAATAAAATTAATCATGAATTTTCTAGAATTAAAAACATTAAGGAGGAGATAATTGTTGACAAAAGAAACCAGAGTATGTTGACTATTTCGTGTGTATCATAATACTAAATTAGGGGCTAACTAAAGTACTTTTTTCCCAAAAGAAAGAACTGTGAGGAATTTTTTAAAAACTGTCAAGTGTTTTACAAATAGTAAAATTATTTGTTTAAATATTAATTATACCACTCAACTAAAAAACATAAGCAAGTTATAATTTCTAGAGTGATTAGTCATTTAAAATCAACATTTACTAGCTTTGTGGCAACATAAAAAAACACAACTTCTCCAGACATTTTTTTCCTTATTTGTAAAATTGGGATAATGCTGGCAATATCCACTTTGCAAGGCTATTGTAAGGAAGGGATTTTGGGAACCTTCAAATTCAATAATATAACATGAGTTAATATTGCCATGGCTATGCTTCTGTGGTAGGAAAGCTAAAAGTTTTGAGCCTTCCTTCCAATAACTGAAACCTAAGGACTTGCCTCACTAGAAAACTAGTTCTCAGGGAACAAAATATTTTAGCCACAACTCATGAAGACTATATACTCAGGCATGGATGATGATCTCTATTTCAGGTGAATTCTTCTTGCATTACAGGCATTCCGTTATTTACTGTAGGTCAGGCTCCAGGGAATCTCTTATTTCAAAGAGGCTAAGATGCAGTTTACTTACAAGCACAGGTCTAAAGTGTACTGATTTAATTACGTTCCCAACTACAAGGACTGGGCCTTTTAACTGTCCATCCTCTTTATAAAGCATAAAACCCAGCCAAATATTACATTTCATGACAAATTTCTATCTGGGGAAATGATTCCCAAAGTCTTTACCATTTGGTAAAGTTTTCTGATTTTCAATAATTTGTGATAGGGTGGAAACTTAGAATTTTATTTCTGATTGAGTCCTCATTTGACTTCCTATTTACTAAAAAATAGGACATTGGTATTTTGTAAAAATTCATTGAATTATTATCCTAAATAATTGAAATCTCAATGAATTCTGTATATTGTTGTACAAATATTGTTCATAATCGATTTCTGTTAATTCAACAAGATTAAATAACAGAAAAAAAAGTTTTATTCCAAAGTAAGTCACAATTTGTTGGTTAAAATATGGCATTGAGTTGCAAAAATGCAATTTCCAACTCATAAAACACTACTACAACCTAATGACAATCCCCCAGATAGCAGCACTGTCGTAGATGTAGGTATACATTTTAAAATAAATCAACATAAACATACCATTTAAACCAGCATGAATAATAAGCTAATCAAAATAGTTAAACCAAATATCATTAAACTGTCCTAGTTATCAAGAAATTACACTGGGACACATGGTTTCATAACAAGCTACTGCAAAAGACCATAGGTAGGCTAGATATTACTACACTGAGAGAGTGTGAGGATTTTTCTTTCTCATAGAAGCTTTAAAGCTTCTAGGCAGTCAACTGAAAGCATTTGCTCTATAATAAATTATTTATTAATATTTTACCTTTCACAGCAACATATGCACTGTGGGTAAAGCTGTAAAGTGGTAGAACTTTCTGAAAAGTAAGTTCAAATTATGAAAATAGAGTGACTAAAATATCCATACCCTTTGACTCAGAATTCTACTTCTAAATATATACCCCAAGGAGGTCAATGACAAAAAGAAAGGCTCTATATACACCAAAATTCTTAAAGAAAAACTCTGTGAAAGGCAAACCACTAGAAAAAAGTAGATATCCACTATCTAGAGCAGTAAGGGCGAACCAATGGCACAGGTGCTAAAGATGGCACACAGAGCACTCTCTGTGGGCACACAACACACGCCCTGTTCCAGCCACCGCCACCAGCCCACCCCCACCCCCACCCGAGCTAGAAAGAGCTTTATTAGAAAGGCAGAGGAGCTTTAGTGGAGCTGCTCCCCTCCCCCTCTCCACCATGCCTGACCTTTTTCCCCCTCCCCCCGCCCCCTGCCTTCCCGGGGGGGGGGGGGGGGAGAGAAGGGTGGGAGATACCCAGCATGGGTGGTGGGAAGGGGCAGGGCACAAGGTTTGGAGGGGAAGTGGGGGGTGGGGTGGGGGAAGGCGCGCAGGCATGGCACTCCATCTCTAAAAGGTTCACCATCACTGATCTAAAGGATAGTTAAATTATGGTATGTGACTATAAAGCAAAGGCATTTAGCTGCCTAGTTTTACTCCATGTCTCCATAATTTCCTAAATCTTTACCTCCATCTCCCAATAACTTTATACCACCATCATCTGATTTAAAAATATATATTTTCAGAACATCAGAAACTGTCTCTTTGAACTCACTCTGATATAAAATCTGGCAATAGCATTCAATGTATCTATTGGCTGGGTTCCACTCTTATAGTGGAAATAAAAATGCTCTAAGCTGAAATTATAGTGCTCTTGGTCAATTCTTCAGCAATATAAAATAAACAAGGCCAGTTCCCGATAAGTTCCTATTTAATTTCCTTTTCCATTTTTGTATATGTTATTTATAACTCACCATGCCTGGTTTATGCTTTAACTCTCCTATACTTCTCAAAATTAGACAGGCTTTGGTAATATTACCTAAAGGACAAAACAGAATCAGTATTTTATGAAAAATTATGACAGAAGAATTTTACCTTACAATTTTTCCCCCTCCTTCCTATTGTATCCACAGCAAGGAAATGAAAGTCAATGATTTACATTAACTTAATCCTTTAATTTCTAGTTTACTAGTTTCTCAAAAACAAAACAAAAACTACAAAAGATAATAGTCTCCTCCATTCCTCCAACAATTCTTTGTTTACAAGTGTATAAATATTGGATTATTTGTTTCTTTGGATAAAAATTGATGAGTAGTATGTTATATAGAAGTCATTCTCAAGAGACAAGAGGACTTGACTCAAGACCTGCCTTTGACAAAGAATGGCTATGACCTTGGGTGCCCTAAGGGTGATGCAGGAAAAAATAAACTATTTCCTTTCTTCTAATCTTTTATAAAACAACCAGAATGAGAAGTTCCCCTCATCCAAAACTGTCCTAATCAGACCAAATGAATTCTAAACACTTTGTATCTGCATTTTAGAAAGGAGATCAACAAGCCAGAAATTATCTAAGAGGGAAAGAAACAAGGCTGAGGAGAGGATAGCAGACATGCATACTAGAATCAATTTAGGTCAGAGAAGAGAAAATTTAGGCAAGGGAAATAAGAGCAGCACTTTGACAACTGAAGGGAGGATAGACCAGAGAAGGCAAAGACTTAACATAGGCACATTGACTAGCAGGCCATTATAATTAAGCAGGAGAAGATGAGGGCCTGCATCAGGGTGGTGGCAGTGCCAAAGCAGAGAAAGCAGAGCATGCAAGAGGTATCACAAAGATGAAACCAGCAGGCCTTGCCAACAGACTGGATGGTGGGGTAAGAGGGAGTAAGGAGTCAAATATGACACTGAGGTTGTAAGTCTGGGAGACTGGGAAGATAGCAGTTCCCTTAGTAATAATGGGAGCTCAAAAGAGGAAAGGATTTGGGGAGATAAGTTTAGTTTTGGACATAATGAGTTTAAAGACTTTAGAACATCCATTTCAAGATGTTAAATAAGTAGTTTGAGGAGACTGGAAGTTATCATGGAGAGGTTAGAGCCAGACAAGAAGATTTGAGAGTGATCAGTAGAGTGAAAACTGAACCATGAAATGGGAACTGATGGGATCACCAAGTGAAATAATAAAGGGGGAAAAGAGGACCTAGGACAGAGCCCTGTGAGTGAACAATTTTAAGTGGGCATATCCTGTAGGAAGATACAGCACAGAAGACTGAGAAAGAGTAGGAAGACAGAGAGGAGAACCAGGAGAAAGTAGTATTACAAAACCCAGTGTGGAAGAGAGTATTGAGTAGAAGAGAGTGATCAATAATATCAAAGGCTACAGGATAAGAACTGAGAAATTATTACTAGATTTGGCAATTAAGAGATCACTAATAACTTTGGAAAAAGCAGTTCTGATTGAATGATAAGGTGAGAAGCCAGACTGATGGTCTTCTCAAAGAGTTCAGCCACAAAAGGGAGGAGATAAACAGGGGGTAAAAGAGAAGATATAGATAGGGCTACAAATGCTAACAAACTCAGAAAGCAAGTTTCCTTTCCTAAATATACCTAATTTTACTGTTTGACTCAAATAATCATTCAAATATATGAACAAAACATATACACATAAAATTTACATAATGGCCTTTCCTGTAGTTTTGGGAGGGAAGGCAGTCTTTAACTATGTTTCACAATTTGAGGAAGGGACAGCTGAGGGAGAGACCTGGATTTAAGTTACTAACTGCTGATCCTGGGCAAATTCTAGGGCTCAGATTCCTCATCTGTTATGAGAGAGGGAACCTAAATGATTTCAAAATTATTTTCAGTAATATAATTGTAAGAGTAACTTTTTAACTGTCAAGACAGTTCTGAAAAGCTAGGCAGATCAGTGTCGATAGAGCACCAGGATGGAGCTGGGAGGGCCTAGGTTCAAATCTGGCCTCATATTTCCCATCTGTGTGACTATAAGCAAGTTATTTAATCTCAACTGCATAGCCCTTATCATTCTTCTGCCTTACAATTGATACTTAGTATTGATTCTATGAGAGAAGGAAAGAGTTAAAAAAAAGTTCAATATTTCTCTACAAAGTAAAGATTATAAAGATGTTAAATAAGTAGTTTGAAAAGAGACCTATAAAGATCTCACCAAAAGACCAAATCAGTGCTAAAATTCTTAAGACTCCAAAATGGTTCTTCCCACATTCTACCTCGTGTGAAGCCAAAATTACTTCAGGATTACTCAGAATCATCCCTCATTCAATTAAAAACAAAATGACATTCCCAAACTGTTAACCATGTCTGTACCTTGAGCAATTTTCAGCTGAGCCATGGTCAGTTTAATTTCTGCTGCACTGGCTGGATGCTGTTCTGAAAATTCCTAAATGGTTTTGGAAGAAAAAAATAAGAGACATATTTTATTTAATATACCTCTTGATCTTTCAAATAACCTTTTAAGCTCTTAATAATAACTTTAAATATAATCATCTCAACACATTTCTGCACAAAGCTGTGCTGTGGAAATTGAGAAGCAACAGAAACATATTAGAAAGACAGTTGGATTTGGAGCCTACAAAGACATGATTTTAAATCCCACCTCCAACACTTAACTATGTATCTGTGGGAAAATTCTCAACCTCTGAACCTTAGCTTTCCTATTTCTAAAATGAGAATAGAAACTATAGTACCTACACCTACCTCATAGAGCTGAGATGTCAAATGTTAAGTACTTTGTGAACCGTGAAGCCCTACATAAATGCTGACTAGTTTTTCATGCTTTACAAATATAGAAAGTTGATTATTATGAATATTATGGATTTGAATAAGTTCTTTTAAAAAATGTATAGACACTATAACTTCTACCCTTATACCTTTATTCTCTGAATGATGCTCAGAAATATCAGGTTTCCTGGAAAATATTTCACTGTTATGTCACACAATCTAACAAATAAATGTGAGGTACATTCTTCCAATAAATGGAGTTGGTTTTTGCTTGCCCTTCACCCAATTCCAAACAAATTATCAGTAAAATCAGAGGTCAGAATTTAATTTCGAAAATTCATAAATGTGGGCTAAGATTAATCTAGAAATAGAGTAGGGTGGAAGAAAGGGTAATATTCCATGGCCTGTTTGATCATGCCTAACCTGATGAAAGAAATCTGGAACTAATATAAAATAGGTCTCTAAATGAGTAAAGGCACTCAATGTGTTTGTGCCAGAAAGAATTCCAGAAGGAAAACAATCTAATAATGGTATAATTTTAAAATGAACTAAAAGAGAATTATGATTTACCAAATATCCCTTACCATCACCTCTCGAACCAAGTTTTAGTAGCTGTTGAATCATGATGAAAACGACCCAGTGTGCTACATCTCTCTGGGGCCTCATTTTAAAATAAAATTTTCAATCACCTGAAGGAGGTCTATTGCCTTTGCATGTTGCTTTTCTCGGCAGAGCTGTGCAGCTTGGATTAACACAGGCAAGAGATGTTCAGGGCTTTGGGACTGTAAGCTGGTTGATATTTTACGGCACTGATCTGCCTAGGTAAATAAGATTACATTTTTTCACGTAAATAAATAAATTTTAACAATCATAATGAATAAAAAGAGATGAAAACAGCTGAAATAAGATACAACAATTCTATTTGAATTACATACATATTCTTACACTTATTTTGTCCTTGAGAATAAGCTGTATTTCACAAGTACAATTCAGTAAACATAAAACAATAAGATTGACCTTAACACGTAAACCATAATTTGAATCTCTGAATAAATTTTCTCCATAATGATGCCTTAGGAGTACTACGAAGGAAAACAATTAGTTGTTTTTGGTTTTTTTTATGTCATTGTATACCCCCTTCCCATATATCCTAGTGCATGGCATATAGTAATTTAGTAAATGTGTATTCAATGAAAAAACGTATAATCGTTCTGTGAAACTGTCTTCAGAACTAATTTATGATTCACAAAAGAAAAACACCTCACCTTACAGTTAAATCCCTTTTTGGACCAAAAAATTACTAATAGCAACATGAACAATCCTTTTATTCATAGGCTTCTTCATAATTTCCTGTAGTTCCATAAAGCCAAATCTATCCTCAAAGAATGGAAACTTAATACCAAGAAATATGTCACAGGTATAAAGACAAAGTCAAAAAAGGGTTCCAAAAATTAACAGAGTAATGTCAGTATTCTTTTCAATAGGTGTCTAGCTTTCTATAGTTATTTTTTTCAAGTAAATAAATACGTATTTGGATGTTTAGCGCATTTAAATATTTAATGTTTAGCACCTTTAAAATAAAATCTCAGTCACACTTTGTATAAGGCTCTACCTTTAAAAAACTAGCTTATTGGGGGCAGCTGGGTAGCTCAATGGATTGAGAGCCAAGCCTAGAGACTGGAGGTCATGGGTTCAAATCTGGGACTGTAAGCAAGTCACTTGATCCCCATTGCCTACCCTTACCACTCTTCTGCCTTGGAGCCAATACACAGTACTGACTCCAAGACGGAAGGTAAGGGTTTCAAAAACAAAAACAAAAAAAAACTAGCTTACCTAAATATTTTAAAATCAATATCTTAATACTTAAAATTGTTCAATCAGCTCCAAAGGGAGAAAAAAACTTATAGAACCTGAATTCTACACTCTGGTAAATGTTAAATTAGAATTTAATATGAATTTTAGGAATAGGGAGAGTTAAGATCTTTGATCATATTTATATTAATAATTCAGTCTATATATCATAGAACTAAAATGTAAACCAAGAATGATGAGACACAGAACACTGGAAGAGAATTTATCAAAATTAACAAGTTATGAATGTTATTCTTGCCTTCTAAAAACTCATGTCTATTGCATATTCTAGGAATATGAACCTTTGGTATACAGAATGCTCTGTGGGCACCCAGCTGCCCCATCCACCACCAGAGTCTGCTACTAGAAAGGCAGACGGACTTGGGCAGAGCTGCTCCCCTCCTCCCCCCTCTCCACCATGCCCAACAACATTTTTTCACATCTCCCGCCCCTCTGCCCAACAGGAACACACAGGGAATAAGGTGGGCAACTCATAGGAGACAAAGCTGGAGGGAAGTGGAAAGGTCCTTCACTCTCCTCCCCATCTCTACACTTGCTGAGGACATTCTTCACTTCACTCTTCCCTCTGCCCGGAATTTTCTCCCTCCCCTGTGTAAGGTAAGGGGGGGGGGGAGGGGAGAGCCTGGCATTTGGGGGGGGGGGTACATGTGGGCATGGCACTCTGTCTAGTGAGTGGGGTGAGGGCCTGACACTCCTCTAAAAGTTTCTTTTTTAGAGATTGTTTTAGAGATTATGAAACTATACAATGAGCAGATCATATCTCAGATATATTGATATTTAGTCATGATAGAAATAAAATGGTATGTAGTTTTACGAAGTTAAAAAAAATAACAACACAAATGAGCAGCTATGGCCTAAATAATCTTAGCCAAAAAATAACAACAACAAAGAGAAGTGGCATGCTGTATTTTCTTAACAACATTTAGAATATAACCTACCTGGTTTGTATACATTGCAAGTAAAGCTTTGTTAAATTCTATAGCCTGCAGCTGTTTCTTGGAAAGCTTGTGCTCTACTCCATCTGCATTAGTTAGTTTTACTTTTTTCTTGGAATCAAAAACATTTTGGTCCTATTAAAAAAAACAAACAAAGATTCATGACACTTGGTCTTTCAATTTTTTAGTCTCTTAAGCTTCTAGTTTGACTGTTTTGAAAGATTCAGCAACTAGATACCACTAGATCTAGCTTATTAAATTAAATTTAGTTAGATTACAAACACCATATAGTCTATAGGACCCTTAAAATAAAAAGATGGAGTTATTAAGCAATTCTTAATTTTAAATATAAAATATATATTAATATAAGTACTTCTATCCCTGCCTTTCACTGTCTTCTATACTCTGGTCAGGTCAACCTCCCTTTTCTTTTCTTTTCTTTTCTTTTCTTTTCTTTTCTTTTTTAAACCCTGTGTATTGGTTCCAAGGCTGAAGAGTGGTAAGGGCTAGGCAATGGAGATTAAATGACTTGTCCAGGGTAACACAGATGGGAAGTGTCTGAGGCCAGATTTGAACCTAGGACCTCCCATCTCTAGGCCTGGCTTCTCAATCCACTGAGCTACCCAGCTGACCCTGTCAATCTCCCTTTTCTTAACATGGTATGCTCATTCTCACCTCTCATGCACTCAAATGGCTCCCAGAATATCTCTTTTCCCCTTCATCTATGTCAGTGATTCCAAAAGTGGGCACTACCGCCCCAGGTGGGTGCCAGGAGAGAGGTGATGGCCACAGGTGCATTTATCTTTCCTATTATTTGCTATTAAAATTTTAAAAAAATTAATTTCCAGGGGGCTAAATAATATTTTTTCTGGAAAGGGGGCAGTAGGCCAAAAGTTTGGGAACCACTGATCTATATAAATCCCTCTTCAAATTTCATTTCCTTCTGTGAAGTCTTTTATAACTGTTTCAAGCCTATAACTTATTTCTCCCTTCTCCAAATCTGTGTATTTTCTGATTATCTGCACAGTGCAAGATCCATAAAACTTGAAGAGATATTCAAATGAACCAAGAGCTATTTATGTAAAATTATAGCGGGATTTTAAAAAATGTTATTCTGTATTTAGCAAGGCCCTCCTCTCTTTCCTCTCTATCTCAATGAACTCTATTCAGAATAAGGGAAATTGGCTTTCAATAGTACTTTAGAAAGTTCTAAAACAGTTGTTTCTTATATGTATATGTGTATATAATATGTATAACCCAGTTTGAAATGCTTGCCAGCTCTGGGTGGAGGGGAAGGAAGAAGGGAGACAATTTGGATCATTTAACTTCAGAAAATGTGGAAATTTTGTTATTAAAATAAAAAAATTAAATTTTAAAAAATATGTGTGTATATATGTATGTACACACACACACACATACATAAAGACACACACAACATATACACACAAGCTGTGTATCTATTATACAAAGATCAGCCTCAAGTGATTCCTAAGAAGTCTGGCTAATTGGATAATGAAACATTTTGATCATCTAAATCAGTGGTTCACAAACTTTTTTGGCCTACCGCCCCCTTTCCAGAAAAAAATATTACTTAGCTCCCTGGAAATTAATTACTTTAAAATTTTAATAACAATTAATAGGAAAGATAAATGCACCTGTGGTCATCACCACACCCCTGGATCGCTGCAGCACCCACCAGGGGGCGGTAGTGCCCACTTTGGGAATCGCTGATCTAAATCATGAACAACATATAAGTTTTAGCTGCACTGATAATCAATGAATTCTAGTGTACCAATACTGATGATATATCACCTCTTCAATTATTTGCAGAGGGAGGGAGATGTATCCACATACACTCAAGGAGGAAAAAAAAAAAGCACCACACATACTCCTAAAACTATAACCTTCATCAAATAAAAAGTTTAACAAAAAACTGCAAAAATACTTAAGAGAAGAATCTAACCAATTCACACACAAAACAAATATTTCTACATAGTTTACTTTAAATGAAAGGAGATTCTTAAACTTTTAAGGGATAATTTGAATTTTTCTTCTCAAAGGAAAACCTAATTTTCACAAGAAATAATATAAAATTGAGCACCAGAACAATTACCCTTTGATTCTGATCCAATAAAATTTTTCTTGTTTGCTATTAGAAAGAAAATTCCTAGACATTCCTAGACAGTACAGAGATAATGGCTTCATTGTAAAAAAATTTAGATCCTTCCATACCTTATTAATTGTAATGATGTTATTTGCAATTACAGCAAGCAATCCCACATCTGTTGGCCTGTGGACAACAAATTACAGTTAAAATGCGAAAGCCATTAAAAATAAACCAAGTTCTCATGAAAAAATACAACATGCCACTTTCATAAATCCCTTACTTTAATTTGATTATTTGATTGTAAAGCTGCAAAGCCTCTTCTGTATGACCCTGAAGTTGGAGAATATATGCCATCTGACCATGAATGATTGCTAGTTCTGCTTGTATGTCTTCCTCAGTCACATCCTAGGTAAGAAAATATGATAGGATTTTAATCTGAAATAACACTACATAACAAAGACACAGTCCCAAGACTAGAATGGGCTGCCTCAGGAGGTAATGGGTTGCTCCTCACAGGAAATCTTCAAGCAAAGTCTGTATGACCATTTCTGGAGTGTCACAAAAAAAAAAAAGATTCTTATTGAGGAATGAATTTAATAAGTTGGCCTCTAACATCCCTTTCAAATTCTATAACTCAATGATTCTTTATAATACCCAGGTTGAAATGATAATATGGGTTGAGAGTAGTAAATTTAAAGAGAACATAAAGAAAGCCTTTGTAAGGAAAAAATAAGTCTATTTAGATATAGCTTGTCATCCAGAAAACAGGAGAAAAATTAGAGATGTATAAAGTTCTCTTATGGGTTTTTAAGGCATATCTTAAATATAAGAGAACAAATTTTCCTCAAAAAAAAAAAATGTAACAGCTACCCAAGTTTCAATTTTACCCAACTTTCAATTCACACTTAATGACCAAATGCACACAGAAGTTCAATAATTTAATTAATTCAATCAGTAAGTCATCACATACTTCAGAAAAGTCAATAAATCACTAAATCTTAACAATTATTGAATCCCAAATGCCTAAAATATGATGTAGCAATAATGGCATACTTACAGAGTCTTCTGAGAGAGATTGACGGCAAAGATCTATAGGAAATAAAATGTTTAAAAAAATTACTTAAGGCTAAATTATAGTTTTTCTTCTCTACATTCCACATAACTGGGTCTAGAGTCCTTGAAGAGAATTTTAGGAGTGAAATTTTTTAATTATCTGCCAAATCAAGATTTACTGAGAATATCAAATACACTACAGACAACTGTTACAATCTGATTAATTCCAACTCTCTGGACCCTTTTTTGTGCTTAACAGCTTCACTGAACTGCTACATATAAATATCTAGTCTTCTCCTTTACTCATACTCAAATCTATGGGACATGCTATTTCTACCTTGCCCATCATTGTTCTCTTTAGTTCCTACATCTACTATGTTCTAAACCATCTCAAATTTATAATTTCTGTGGAGGAAAATATGTCAAAAAAAAGAAAAGGCATCAGTATTTCAGGAGTCCTAATATGACAATATGGTATTCTTACTAAATTTTTTAAAGGAGTCAAACATTTTCTAATCAAATATACTATTTCTCTTCCTCACCAAGAATTTAAAAGGTACACAGAATTAACTTTGTGATTATATTTATGAAAATATTAAATAGGCTGGGATGTTGTTAATAATGATAACTGTTTTACTTCAATATCAGACATCTCCTAGAATTTGTCCAAAACACAAAGGAAGACTGTTAGCATTAAAATGATTTTGAAGTATTGGTATGAGTCTGAGATAAGCCTCAGAGAATAGGATGTACAGTAAGTTTGGCAAGGGACCAGATAAACAATCATTTTTTAATTTGGGGATGGGGGTATATGTCTAGATTTGTGATTAACTGATATGGAAAATTCTGCCACTGATGTAGGCCAACATCTGTAAATTTTATTCTTAAAGAGATGCCCATATTAAGAGGTTATATGAATTTCTCATGGATACACAACAAGTATATATCAGAGACAGAATTCTGAACAAAGATTTTCCTGTCTTCAGTCAGCACTTTATACCATACTGCCCCACATATGGAAGTATATTTCCAGAAGGAATTTAAAAGATAATGTAATCAAATTATGTATAAATCCATCCTACAACATTCTCAGTAAATGGTCATTTATGGTATCGTTCATTTTCTACAGCTCAAAAAGAAGACCACTCCATTTTCAAATACAGCTATTAGAACATTATTTCTGGGGCAGTCAGGTAGATCAGTAGACGACAAGCCAGATCTGGAGACAGAAGTCCTAGGTTCACATCTGTCCATAGAAACATTCTAGCTGTGTGAACCTGGGCAAATCACTTAACCCTAACTGCGTAGCCCTTACCTCTCTTTGGTCTTGGAATCAATACTTACTATCAATTCTAAGATGGAAAGCAAGGGTTTAAAAAAACAAAACATTATTTCTTCTTTTATATCAGTAATGCTTCCCAAAACTTGCATCCATTATTCCTAGTTTAGTCCTCTGGAGCTTGGAGCTTTAAGAATAAGTGTAATTTCTCTTCTATATGTCAATCTTTCCAATGTTAGAAGATAATTATTAAGTTCTAACTAAGTCTTCTCTTCTACAAGATGAATACATTTTTTCATAACATAAATGTGTCCACAGATACATGTTACTGTACAAAATAAAAGAGGGAAGGTCTATTTTTGGGCACTTAAATATCTGGCTACCTTCACATTAGAAATTCAATCCCTATTCTCCAACATTAAATTCCAGGTAGAAATGCACAAAGCTCTTTTATTTTCTGACAGGCATTTTGCACAGTTGTATAACTGTTGAATTTATATATAATTCTAAGAACCTTTTTACCTTCTGCTCTTTGTAGGATTTTCAGTGCCTCATTCAGCTGGCCTTGTCCAATTAGTGCACATGCAGTATTGTAGCATAGTTCATAAGTGCCTTCCTGAAGGCCTAAGTTTTCCTGTCATGGAACAAATTACCAAGTCAATTACTAGAACAAAACATGATTTCATGGCTTTCTAAGTATATAAAGAGACTCACTGGTACTACTCTTTCCCAGTTACTCTGGGCAGCAACCACTGCTGAAAGGTTTGTTTTCCTTTCTTCTTCATAATCATCCTGAGAATTTCGGATGAGATCTCGGTATACAGCTAAGCAGTCATCATAACGTTCCAACCTATACAACTGAAGAGAAAGACAGTAAACAAAATATGATGTTAGTCAAATATAAACATTGGTGGTATTTGTAAATTAATACCTTCTTAGAGTTCTAAAAAAAGGAAAATTTCAATTCATAAAAAATGGTGAGTAGTTTACTCTCTTTTTCAGACATTTTCTTCTACTTAAAAAAATTTTTTTTTAACCCTAACCTTCTATTTAGTATCCATTTTAAGCAAGGTTTAGGTAAATGGGATTAAGTATCTTGCCCTGGGAAGTGTCTGGGTCCAAATTTGAACCCAGGTCCTCCTGACTCTATCCACTGTGTCACTTACCTGCCCCTTGAACATTTTCTTTCTTTATAAATTCTGCATGGTACCAATACTTTCACAATGCAATTTTCAATGAATGTTTACGACTTTTCAACATTATAAATTCATATCTTTTTTTTTAACCATTACCTTCCATTTTAGACTCAATACTGTGCATTGGTTCTAAGGCAGAAGAGTGGTAAGGGCTAGGCAAAGGGAGTCTAAGTGTCTGAGGTCAGATTTGAACTGTGAAGAGTGAGTCAAATTCTCTTTTGTCTATCAATCAGTGACTTTTAAGTTAATCAATCAAAAACTTAAGTTCTCTTACTTAGTACCTTACCAGTCACTAAGTATTGAAATAGCCCATTTCTCTCTCTTTCCTTTCTACAGTATGAGAATTCACAAGTCACTTGCTAGAGTGGGTGACAACTTCAGAGGCCAATGCCCCACCCCTGTGCAGTGCTAAGCAAATTAAAAGACTGCAATTGATTCCCAGAAAGTGGAGAAGGGACAGGAAGGCACATGTAAAAAGGATATAAAAAGTCCTGAACTCCTTGAGACTTCTCCTTCAGAGTATGGCTCCCTGGGGCTTTTGGACTTCAACTTCGACTTGGAGCTTTGGGCCTTTTGACTGGAGTTTTTGGCTTTGGGACTTCAACTTTAGATTTTGAAGCTTCTTGGAGTAGAGGACTTTCTTGTTAGATTCACTGCTGCCTCAGTGAGTTTAGCTCAAGAGGGTTTTTCTGCATGGGGACCTTGCCTGGACCCTGCCCAGCTTGCTGGTGAGGGAACTAGGATTTCCACATGGAGATCTGAACTCTGTCAGGGAGTGAGCTTCATTTCACTGGATCAGCATTTAGGGTAGGCTAGGCAGTATCCTTACCTCTTTTCCTTCCACATTTCCCTCTTTTTACTAATATTCCAATTAAACAAAATTGTTAAAAGCTGCCAATTGGTGACCACTTTTTAATAACTCTTATTTAGTCAATATCCCAATTTAACCATTATAGAACCCAGGACCTCAAGTCTCTGGGCCTGGCTCTCAATCCACTGAGTCACCCAGCTGCCCCTCATGTTTTCCTTTTAAAGCATGATATGCCATCTAAGTAAATAATTATGATTCAAATAACTTTCACTATCTTCCTTTCTAAAGTTGGAGGAAAAGTTTATAAAAAAGGTCAAGAAAGTCTTACCATATGCTCCTAAGTCATTAAGCAAAGAAAATTACCAAATAAAAGATGTCATCCACACAAAAGGATTGCTAAGCCTTCACTAATTGGAACAATATCAGACATAACAAAAGTAACAATAGTCCTTTCTAATGAGACTTATTTATTACCCTGCTTTCAATCTTTTTTTTCCATCTTGCTTTTTATCCTTTCCATTTTGCTTTTTCTTTTAGCCACCAATTTTCTGACTAAAACAAATTTCCCAGTGCATCCAAACAGCATTTGCAATTTCCACTGACTTTATAAGAATGTTTTACAAAGAACCTAAAAATTGGCCTATAGGATCAAGCTTACCCCATTAAAGTCAAACATGTTAGAAAAAAGCAACTTTTATACTTCACAATATTAACCTCAAAATATGAAGGATATTCAATCTGTAATTTAATCCTGCAAACACCTTTCTATATGCAAGCACCTTCTCTATGCAAAACATTTTGCTAGATGCCAGCAATCACAACACAATCTCTGTCCTCAAAGACTTTATAATATAACAGGAGTTAGCATTAGGTGCATAGGTAATTATGACGAAGAATAAGAGAAGAGGAAAATAATATATCCCAGCAAGAGAGCTATAGGAAAATCTGAAGGAGAAATCACTTTCAGCTATGGAAATCAGGAAAGGTTCCACATTACTGGGGTATTACCCATAAACTTATCTAAATCTTTTCAGATGTTATTTATATTTTTAGCCTATACTACCTCCTCATGGGGGTAACAAATTCTTTTGTTCACAACCTTCTATATAAAGGATTTATTTGTTCTAAATGTATGTCTTAAGCTTCAAAGAATGTCCTGTTTTTATCCTTAATTATGTTTTACATGAGATATAACTTCATATCAGTTCTAATCTATTTGGAAATAAGTGGTATATAAAGCCTAAAAAAAGAAGCAGGGATTTGGTGACCAATGTTATTATTTTAAACTTCATTTCAAATTTCATTGTTCTTATTTTCAAATTTTAACCATATCTCCTCAGCTTATTTCCCCAAACCAAAGTTTCCACTTCCCCCCACCCCCCTTTCCTTTTAACAGCTTTTTCATCTTTCCCACTAATTTCCCTCAGGAGGACTGAACATAGCAGTGTACAATATTCATACAGTTCATACGTACTCATACAACATACTATTCAGCTGTTTTTGTGAAGACCAGGTAAGTCTGTCAGATCTGTCCTAGTTAAGGATGAATGAACTTAACTAAATCTCAAAGAGCCAACTTCACAGCATATTCCTTGGGGAATCAGAGTTAGCCAGAGTTCCCATTCCTGGTTCCTACTAAAGACAAAACCAGGATCATCAAAAAGTATTTTAAGGTAGTAATTACCACTTGTCCATAAAGTTCCTTTAGTTTGTCAGTCTGATGGCTGGCACTTTCTATTGTTTTCAAGGCATTCTCAATTCGATTCAGCCTGTATTCACAGTATGCCTTCTCAAACGAAATAGAATCACTGCAAAAGCAACAAATCAGCATATGATTATGGGAAATAGTGAAATGACATCTAACCTCTTAAGACATTCCTTTGCCTATTTGAAACAAGTCTATTAGATATGGTACCCTTATTTAATTTCTTAAAGGAAATTATCAATCAGCAGGATACCAAATTTTCCTTGCTCCAAAGACAATAAAAAGAATTAAAAGTTGGCCATCCCTGTATCACAGTTCACTTATCACAGCTTCACTGTATCACAGGTTTTTAAAAAATATAGATCTAATTCTGTATTGCTGCACATTGTTGGCTGATGAAATGAAAGAAGACCAAATACAGCTCTGCATTCTGTAGCCTCAGTGCTGATTGGCGCAGTGACTGTAGGGTAATCAGAGTGTGGAAAAGGTTTATAGGAGAGTGGAAAGGGTTATTAAAGCCTTAAAATATATATAAATAATAAAATAAATATAACACCACTACTTCATGGATTTTCACCTATAGCAGGGGTCTCTGGAATATAACTCCTACAATAGGTGAGGGATCACTGTATTTTTATTGTATATTTTAAGTTTAAAAAAATTCTAAAAATCCTTTTTTATTATAAGCTTAAAAAGCCAACAATCAACCATAAGCAAGAAAAAAATAAATGGTACTGATAAAAGACAGAGCACCTAATTAGGCAATAAATTAAGGACACAAAAATCAGAGAAATAATGTCAGTATAGTCTCTAAATTGTATCTATATTAACAAAAGTTTTCCTTTGAGAATTACAACAATAAATCTTAAGAAAAACAGGTTTTTCTTAAAGTAAAAGGAAATATGTTTCTTTGCATTAACTTTTATCACAAAATATCACATGATCATAGATTTAGAGCTAGAAGGAACTCCAGAGGCCATCTAATCTAACCCCCTCATTTTACAACAAAGAGACTGAGACCAGAGAGGTTAAGTAACTTCCCTAAGGTCACATAGCCAGGGAGGGACAAAGTTGAGATTCACACCCAGGTTCCCTGACTCCCTAAGTCAAGACATGCTACTGTGCCACAGGGCTTCAAATATTATCCTAATGTCAGCTAGCTAACACTTCTTATACAAACTTATTTCACATTCGGCACAGTGAAATGATAAAGAATAGTATCCTTTTAAAGAGTAAACAGTCTTGGTATATACTTCTACTTTTAGTTAAAAATATTTTTTAATTGTAGACATAGACATGCCCACTGCTCCAAATTCCTTATAGAATTGTGTATCTTTGGAATGTTGGCTTGGGGAGGAAGAAAATATGGGCGAGAAGGACAAGGAAAAAATGAAAAAAAAAATTACTTGAATAAAATTAAAAGACTACCTCCTCTATTATTAAAATGGTCAAGAAAAACCATGAAATGATGGTGAAAATCACCTGAACAGTTTGGCATAGTACTGAGAGAAATTATATCAACATCCAAAGAAGGAGATCCCAATACACAGTTAAACTAATACTTAAATAATGTTAGCATATTTTTCTCCATAACTTATTTTATAACCCTTGCCCTTCTCTCTAAAAAGTTGTGAGATCTGGTAACTAGAGATCTGTTCTGGCAATTGAGAATATCACCTGAAAACACATTAGTTGTGTGGCTAAGTAATCGCCCCAGGGAACCCACTAAGATGCTAATTCACAGAAGAGCTCCCACTCTGCACTGGTCAAGAGAAGTTTCTTGCCTGCCATAGTAACAATTAAATCATAGACCAATAAAATCGTCTCTTTATTTCTATATAATAGTTTATCCCAAACTTCAAATGTCCTTTAAGGACTTTCATCATCCCTTATATGCCCCACATAAAACCACCAAAAAACAAAATCCAAACCAAAAAAAGCCCAGTGCTATCTTCTTCACAGTTTCTTAAAAGGCAAACAAAGAGATTGGAGAACAGGAGTGGAAGAAGCCAAATTATTTGTTCACAGTTTTTGTTAACTGTCAAATGTCATACAGATTTTTTAGAATTCTGACCCCTCTATTTTCAGAAGCACAATTTGGGTGAGTGGGTACAGGGAATAAATTATACCACAAATCAGTGAAAGCTGGAAATCAATCTACAAAATTATTTCTATCTTGAAACTGATGGTTCACTCAGAACTTCCAATATCATTAAGGCTAAGTCACTCACCCAGTCAACACTTTGGTGTGAGAATTGATGACACTCAAAGCTTCCTTGAAATTACCGTTTTGGATAAGGCACACCACTTTACAATGCAGCGCAGTTATATCATCCTTGCTGATCTGTAATACTAAATAAAGAGAATTTTTTTAGCTCCATTATCTCTTGTGCTTTTCCTTTATAATACTGAGTACATTTGATAGAGCTTCCCCTCCTTTCACTCGGGAATAATTCAGTAAAGTCAACGAAAAAATGACTTTTCTTCATTTTTAAGCTGCAAAAAAAGTTAAGTAAAGAATGAGGGAAATGTACACAATAGGTTTTTCTTCAAGACACCAAAATTCACTTATCCTGGGTCAAAAAAAAAAATTTACAAGAATATATGCAAAGAAGTGGCAGCTAGGTGATTCAGAGGATAGAGAGCCAGTCCTGGAGACAGGAGGTCCTAGGATCAAATCTGGCCTCAGACACTTCCTCTGTGTGACTCAGATAAGTCACTTAACCTCAACTGGCTAGCCCTTACTGTTCTTCTGTCTTGGAACTGGATATTTCATATCAATTATAAGACATAACGTAAGGGTTTAAATATATGTGCAATTAAAAATTAAAACTATTCTAGTGGTTCTCAAAACTTTCCTTCTTGAGATTTAATCCATGGGTACACTAAGTTGGGTACACTTAGACCAAACAAGTATACACTTGCACCAAAACAAAAAACAGAATTCATAATTCATTTTGCTAGTAATTTCATCAAAAAGTCATTCAGGGCTTTAGTTTCATTCTCAGTATCATAGGATCCTGAGAAAAGATAACTTGAAAGAAAAAAGCCCAGATGGATAGGTTTATATAGCAAAGGTATGACATCAATACTAACCAAACCAATACTAACCACTAACCAAACATTAGGAGAATCATGGAGACTTGCTGTAGAATTGTTGTCAATATGCAGAACTCTTAATCCTTTAATCTAAAGACCATCGTAATTTTCACTAATCAAGAAAATAAAGATAGTTAGATGGATAATTCCTGTGATACAAATAAGTTAAGAAAAAAACTGTCTCTTAATACGTTGCATGAATGACCAATCTTGGTTTCAAAGGGACAATGATAAGCACTCCTCTTGGGTGAATAGTGGTGAACTATGAACACAGACTATTGGATACAACTCAGGCTGATTTTACTTTTTATTTGTTGTAAGGAAAGATAACAGATGCCAGAGTCAGTGGGAAATAAGTCATAAAAAATAGTATTAAAATGCAACCAAAAACGTTGTATTCATCCCTTGCTTTGATAGTTTCACGATTACCCAAAAATCAAATTCACATTAATTTAAATCAAATTAGAGATTCTAACAATTAAAACTAATGGCTACTTTTCTCATTGTTTGAAATAACCCAAAGTGCTTTTATATATATAAAATAATTAATTTTCATCTAAATGTAGTTAAGCAAAAGCTGGTCACACAAATTAATTGCTAAACAATTAAGACAATACAAGCACTTCTATGTTCAAGACTTTGAAGATATAAAGCAAAACCAAAACAGTTTCTGTCCTAGTGGAAATTATATTCAAAATGGAATACAATGTACTCCTAAATTATATACATGAAAAATACAAGGTAATTTTGGGGTAAAGGTGGGGGTGTCTAACAGCTCTTATCAGGAAAGATCTCATAAAGAGAGGTGACACTTAAAAGAATCAAAAAATTTTAATAGGTTGAAGTGAGAAAAATTCCAGGGACAGGGAACAAACAAAATATTGGAAGAACATTTTGTTTTGCTGAAACAAAGCAAGGCAACTAAGATGGTGGAACTGAAAAATATATGAAGAGTGAGGAAAGAGATTTGCAGAAAGATTTCAAGCAATGTAGATGGTAGGAAAAGCAAGAAGAGGAGATAGAATGTTGGTGAGAGGATTCTGAGAGAGCCAACGGAATCTGGCAAGGAACAGTTGGAGTCTGGGGGTCTTGGAGGCTTGAACTCTGTGGGTGAGACAGTTCTTGGACTCCACCAGCAAATCCTGAACTAAAATTGATCCCTGTGAAAGAACTAGTGAAAAACTGTATTTGATTCCTCAATCCTTGAATCAATCAAAGCACATTCTACCTTAGAGTGGACTGAACTGAGCCAGCAGTGAACCACTAATCCAAATCTGCTAATATCCTAGTGACTTGATTGATTTCTTAGCCTAGGGATTAGTTTAGATATTGAACCATCTAGATTAGAGAGGATCTTTATGTTTTCGAGGGCAGAAGACTATTGACCATTGGGGTGGTAGCTAGGGATTCCTGTTAACCAGCTTTCCTAGTTACCATTCACTTCAATAAATCAACTTATGAAGAAGTTATAGCTGTCAGATCAATTGGCCATAAGGGGATATCAATTTAGGGGATATCTTAGAGGGGGGATAATCTACTTCATTTGGGCAAAGTCATTCTCTCTTTTTCTTGCAAGCTGTCCCAGAGGGAAACTGGGTAAAAGTAAAATTCCTAGCAATCCAACATTCCTCTTTCCTGAGATGTTTGTTTCTCTCTGGCACAACTGCTGTGTTTCCCCTTATCACACAAGCCAAGCTGACCCAGCTCAGGGAGCCTGAAAGAACACTTGCTCCCTGCGTTTTGTAGAAGCGGCCCTGCCAGACCAAGTTAAGCAAAACATTCTTGGTCACCAGTTCCATCCTTACAGGGTTTCTTGATTCACCATTTAGTGGTCCTCAAGTAAGGGGCAGAGAGAGACATTTATTTTGATCTGTCTCAGAGGGGAGGTATCCCATTAAGTCAGGTCACATTAAAACCTGACCACTTGTTAACAACCATCTTTAAGGGGCTTCCTAATTTACTTTTTTTTTAAACTCTTACCTTCCATCCTGGAATCAATACTGTGCACTGGTTCCAAGGCAGAAGAGTGGTAAGGGCTAGGCAATGGGGGTCAAGTGACTTGCTCAAGGTCACACACAAGTGTCTGAGGCCATATTTGAACCCAGGACCTCCCATCTCTAGGTCTGGCTCTCAATCCACTAAGCTAACCGCTGCCCCGCTGCCCCACTCTCCCTCCCCAATTTACTTTTAACAAGAGCGATTACTATATAATAAGCCTAGAATGGTACTCGGAAACCAGGTTGTTGAAAGCCAGAGAGGCATCTGTATTTGTTCCTAGGGATTACAGGGAACCACTATAAATTTCTAACGAAGGGTACAACATTGTCTGACTTGTATTTGAAGAATATAATTTTGACAACTACAGGGAGGATTAGAAGGCAGAATAGGCATTTATATAGGTCTATGTGCCAGACACTGTATTAAGCACTTTACAAATATTTCTTTTGATCCTAACAACAACCTTTATAGGCATGTGCTGTTATTTACATTTTACAGTTGAGGAAACTGAGGAAAATAGAAGTGTAAAAAACTTGACCAGTGTCACATGGCTAAATTAGTGACTAAGGCTAGATTTAAACCCAGGTGTTCCTAACTTCAGGGCCAGGGCCCACCTACTCAGAAACCTCGCTGCCCCAAATCAGGATGGAATTGAGAGGAGAGATTTGCAGAGATGAAGTAGGAAGTTATTACAGTAATTCATTTGAGAAGTAATAAGGGCATGAGTAGGGTGGATGTGGTATAAATGGAGGTAAGGGAACAAATGGACAAATTTAAGAAATGTTCTGAAGTAAAACAGGCAGTGAAGAATAGTGAGACAAAGATAATTCCAAAGCTGCAAACCCAGGTGAGTAGAGAATGGTGATGCCTAAAAGAAAAATAAGAAAATTCAAAAGAAGGGTGGATTGGAGATGGGCAGGGGAGGAGGGAAAACTAGTGTTTTGACCATGAGTTTGAGATGCCTCCAGGATACCTCATTTATAGAAAAGATGTAATACTAATGCTGCTATTGTATTATTAACATTTATACCTCCTTCATTCCCATTTATCAAGGAATCCAAACATCTACTTCCAAGTAGCACTTTCTGTGAGGCTTAGACATAACCTAAGGAATGTATCACATTATAACATTAGGGCTCATCAAGTTAAAGAGAGGTACAGTGGAAAGAGCACTGGATTTGCAGAGAATTCAAATCTCAGTTTTACTATTTACTACTTACAGAATCTTGAGCAAAATCTTATGACTAGATGAAAATCATTAAGCATTAAGTTTAAATGGGAATTTAGATTAAAAGTTTAAAGAAATGGGAAGCGAATTTATGCACTGTGAATTAACACTTTTATTTTTATACTTAAAAGTTGTACTATATATAATATAAATTTAGATAGTAAAAATGATAGTATGCTGGTAATTATTATCAGTATTAGATATCACTAAAGATTTTTTAAAATAAAGATATAATACAAGTATTAGAAAACTTTACCATGGAATACAATTTGAAACCACTAAGCCTGATTTACTAAAACAAATTCAAAACAAACAGCTCAGTTTTCTATTCCTTTTTATTCCAGAAGGAACTTCTATCCTGCTCTCCAAATTCCCTCCGATGTGAACTTGTTTACAAAATACTCTCCACTGCTGGACTGCAAGTTCCTAATAGCTGCCTGACAGTGGGAAAAGGCTGGAGTGGGAGTCTGAGTTGGTACCAGCCTGTCAACTGTGTCAAACTGAGAAGTGCTTTTATGTGACTTTGATTTCTCACATGTGAAATGGGTTTAATAAAACTGTTATAAACGTGCTTCACATCCCTCAAGACCTACATAAAAGGAAACGATTGCATTTGTGATTAATGAATACAGAAGTAGCAGTTCGGGCAGCTGTTGGGTCTCCCGCAAAGTTCCGGAGAGGACTCATTCCTCGAGCTAGCAAACCCCAATCTCTAGAGGAAAGAGAGGGAGGGGCCAGGTGAGAAGGCAATTTCTCGGGAGAAAGGAATAGAGGCTGCGAGTCCTTTAAATGCTCCCCCCCTCCCCAGCTTCCTCTGGGCCCGGGTGATGGAAGAGAGGCAAAGTACACGTGGCTCTACTCTAAGGGGTTGAAGAACCCAAGTCAGCCGGCCTGGGGAGGGGCGGTCCACTGCGGACCGGGCCCGAAGCGGGGACGCAGCTGTAGCCGGAAAGTGGGTCTTCTCCCTGGCCAGGAGCCCCAGCGTGGCGCCGATCACGCGAGCTGGCCGGAGGGTTAGCGGCCGGGGTCTTCCCACAGTCTCCGCCTCCCTCCTCCCCTCCCCTCCTGCCGGGCGCGCGCCGGAAAGAGAGGCCACGTCTCCCCACGGAGCGCCTCCCGGGGCTGGGGCAGCACGCGCCTCCAGGGCGACCGCGAGCGGCGCGGCACTCACTCTTGTCCACGGTCTTGAGGGCGCGCGTGAAGTCTCCATTCTGGCCGTTACGATTCACTTCGCTCCAGAGGGCAGCAACTGACGCCCCCCCGCCGCCGCCGCTCGCCATTTTGGAGGAAACGCGGAGGTGGGCGGGGACGACCTCTGGTTCCGGAAACGGATTCCGGCGAGGGAGTGGGGAGAGGCAGGAACAGGAAGTGACCCCGGGCCGTTGCTAAGAGCAACCGGGCTCACGGCGTCCTCTCTAGAGGAGGGATGCTCCTTCCTTTTATTCCCTTAAAAACCTTCTTCCCCAGGGTGGCAGAATGTGGTAAGAGAGTCGAACAGATGAAGCATCCGTTACATCCCCTACCCGAATCCACTCTAAATGATGCCCGGCTCGACTAGTTCAGCCCGTGGTGAGAAACAGCCTGGATGGAGAGGGCTTTGATCCAAGGCTGCCCTTCTATTCTGGCCTATACTGCAAACTTGGAAAGCAGAGGTTCTTTATCCCTTCTTTGGCAGTCTTGTGAAACCTCAGAATCATATTTTTAAATTAATATAGTAAAACATGTAGCATTCCAAAAGAAACCAATGACATTAAAATAGCTATTGGGGCAGCTAGGTAGCACAGTGAATAGAGAACCAGGCCTGGAATCAAGATATTATCTAAAATTAGCTGTGATCAGGGCAAGTCACCTAACCCTGACTGCCAAACCGCTCCTAGGATTGTTTTAGGATTGAAACTAAGGTAGAAGTTAAGGGCTTTAGAAATAGAAAAAGAAAAGAAGTAGTTGTCAAAATATTTTATTAAAACTCCAAAGACTGCAGATAGAAGGTAAGGGATTTAGAAATAGAAAAAGAAAAGAAGTAGTTGTCAAAATATTAAAACTCCACAGACTGCAGATTGAGATACCTGCTTTCTAAAAACTCTTTTGATATTGCAAAGTATACTGGAGTACAATCGAAGAAACCCACTCTGTGCTCCTTACAATGATAGCGACTGTGGATATGCTTTCAATGGGAAAATAAGCTGGCTGCCTCACACTGAGGGGCCTGCCCAGTTCCCTAACCAAAAACCCAAAATGTTTATAGAGACAAAATTAGGTTACAAGAAAAACAGAGGACAACCAAGGAGGGAAAGCAGTAGCTGTCACAAAAGTACATGCAGCCCAAATATGGTATGTATGGAGAGGGCTTTACCTATTCAGCCCAGGTGTTGTATACCAGTTACTTTGAAGAACTGTATTATTTATGGTCGAACTTGAAGAACTACAGCTCTACAAAGACCATCTCCAAGACCTTCTAGATAGTTTTAATTCTTTATCCCATAGCGGTCATTTTTAATTCTTGCTGGTATATCGTTTAAAGAGGTTTAGGAAAAGGAGAGTGAATGGATGGGGTTATTTTTGTTGTTAAAATGGGAATGTGAGGGGGCAGCTGGGTAGCTCAGTGGATTGAGAGTCAGGCCTAGAGACGGGAGGTCCTAGGTTCAAATCCGGCCTCAGACACTTCCCAGCTGTGTGACCCTGGGCAAGTCACTTGACCCCCATTCCCTACCCTTACCAATCTTCCACCTATAAGTCAATACACAGAAGTTAAGGGTTTAAAATTTTTAAAAAATGGGAATGTGGGAAGCAGGAGGATGAGAATTCAGCTTCAAGTCCAGAAATTTAAGAATGAATATATATTTATGTATATATACATATATATGTGATCATATACATCTTTATTACTGACAACATAAATTAGAACTGTAAAAGAAAAAAATGTGTTTCATTAGTGTAGGGAACCCCAAATAAGGGAAACTCCCTTTATCAATCTATTTGTACCCACTCTGCAATTTACAGCCTTAGAATTGTGTGGGAGGAAGAGCTAGTGTGTGTAAAGGACAAGACTTGAAACCAATTCTTCCTGGCTCCAGGGGCAGCTCACTCTCTTCTGTAGGAGGCTACCTCTTTGGCTCTGAAGAGTAGAGAGGGAGGTAAGTGCTGACTGGACTTGTTGGAATATCTCAATTCAGTAAGTTTGGGGGGTGGGGTTGTAGAGGCGGTATGTATATGTCTGTGTGTTAACAGTAGCTAGAAGTATGACCTTTCTCATTGTAGGCTGAATGAATCAATTGAGCAATTCAAAGAATCATAGTATGCATTTAGATCAGGAAAGGCCCTGTTAGATAATCTAGTCTAGCCAGCTCTTTTTTACAAAAAAAAAAGGAAGCTGAACTAGCAGCAATGCAACAAGCCTCCTGAAGAACTTATGGGGAAGAATGCTACCCATATTGAGAGAAAGAACTATGGGAGTAGAAATGCAAAGGCAAAACATATGACTTAACACTTATCACATGTATAATATATGGGTATGTAATTTAGGGTTTAGGTTTTTTAAAATTGCTCTATGACAAAAAGGGATAATATGGAAATAGGTATCAAGTGATAACAATTGTGCAACCCAGTGAAATTGCTTGTTGACTCTGGGAGGTGGGGAGGGAAAGAAAATGAATCATGTAAACTTGGAAAAATGTTTAAAAATAAAAATTAATTCAAAACAAGAATGAAACTAATTAACCAAAAAAGGAAACCGAGATAAAATAATTAAGAAATTATCCAAGTTATAAAGAGCAGACATAGGACTAGTCTTCTAACTATAAATCCACTGCTTTTTCCAGTATATCATGATGTTTTTCAGGAAAAAAAACTTTTTAAAAAATATGGTTTTATTACTATCTGTATGATCCCTCCCAAATTTAGGACCCAAGATCCTAAAACATCAATTTGCCTTGTACCCTATGGGCTGTTAACACTAAATATAGTAGCATAGCATCTACAGAGAGTAAGGGACCTTACAGGGGAAGTTGTGGTCATGATAGAGATGATCTTTTGACCTATCTGGCACTTACTGACTCTCAGAGTACTCTGCTGCTTCAGCTAGGCTTGCTTACTTATAATGAAAACATTTAAGGAAGATTACTGTCTAAGTTGTATTAGAGGACAAAAATCAGGGAAATTAAAGTTAGAAGGCCATTGTAGTAAAAAATATGAGATAATCAAGGTCTGGTCTAGAGTATTGCCAGTGAGAATAGAGAAAAAAAGGGACTTTTGGCTAGGATGACTTATTTGAACTGAGGCAAGTTCCCCAGCTCCCTCATTCCCATTATATGAAAAACCTGAAATTCTCAATAATGATCAGTGAGAAAAGTACAGTGAATGACTTCTTCTACCTTAGAATTACACCAAAAGTCAGCAGATCATAAGCAATAATAAAAAGAGCCTTTACATTATTAAATCTAACTACCTTTTACCTGTCCTTGTATACCTAAATGAAGATTTTTTAAAATCCCTTAACCACCAAGCTCAATAACAGAAGGGTCAGAGACATAGCCTGTATGCCATTGTCAGGAGGTAGCAAGAAAAACCTTGAGTAGTTGGAAACCTCTGAGGCAAAAGGGGATTGGAAATCCCTAGAAATAGATCTGCTCAAGCCTTATTAAGACCTGAACATCCCAGGGTTCTAAAGGCCTGAGAACCCATAGAGAGCCCTGAAGATCCAGGATTCTGAACCTCAAATTTCCAGGGCTGCCTAACCCTGAGAAAAGTAAATCAATACATGAAGCCAGGAGACCAACTAAGATCAACTAGCCCACTACTTTAGTATAGCTACTCTATACAACTAGTATAGCAGAGGGCAGAGCTTAACTGACATAAAATCCTAATTCAGGAACTAAAACAGAAAAATGAGTAACCAAGATGAAACATTGACCAAACAATCCAAAGATTCCACAAAAGGAGAGAATAGCTCCATGACAATTCCAACAAAGACTCAAAGGAAAAAATGGATTTTTCCACAAGGACTATGTGAATGCTTAGAAGAATTTAAGAAAATTATTAAAAATAAAAGCTCTAGAGGAAAAAATTAGTAGAAGAATAAATAACTTAAAAGAAAAAGTGTTAAATCTTGCTTGAAAAACCAGAGTGGACCAACCAGTATTTAGTGACTCTTATTTGATCTCTAAAAATATTATAATAAAAAGATTGAGGGAAATAATGAAAGCTATCCAATATAAAAAAAAAAATGAGGCAAGATGAGAAAATTTAAAGAAACATTGGATACCTTGAAAGCTATTATTAAGAAAAAAACCGGAACACTTTATTTCAAGGTATCATAAATGAAAACTGCCCAGATCTATTGAAACCAGAGGGCATAATAAAAATGAAAAGAGTATATCACCCAGTGAAAGCAACCCCCCAAAGTCCCAGCAACATCACAGTCAAAATCTAGAACTGCTACATTAAAGAAAAATGCTAGAAGTACCTAGAAAGAATCCAATCCAAGTACCAAGAAACTTTAGTCAGGATCATATAAGACCTGGAAGCTTTTGCTATAAAGTACATCTTGGCATATAATATTCCAAAAGTGAATAGACTTATAACCAAAGTAATTTCCTCTGCAAAACAGTATACTCCTATAGAAGGAAAATAGATTTTTAATAGAATAGAGGACTTTCAGACCCAGACTTTCCATTTCTGATGGAAAGACCAGAGCTGAATGGGAATTTGGAATTAGAAATGGAAAAGTCCAGAGAGTCCTAGAAAATTCATTTTATTTGAGCATTTGAAAGTCTGCATGGTGATATTCTATTAAGGGGAGAATAAACATGTACCTTCAGAACCTTAATGTCTTCAGAAGATACTGAAGGAGTTTAAGAAAAACAAGACGGGCCTAGAGATGGGAGGTCCTAGGTTCAAATCCAGCCTCAGACACTTCCCAGCTGTGTGACCCTGGGCAAGTCACTTGACCCCCATTGCCCACCCTTACCACTCTCCCACCTATGAGCCAATACACAGAATTTAAGGGTTTAAAAAAAAGAAAAAGAAAAAAAAAAAAGAAAAACAAGACCCTAGGGGTAGTTTGATTTTATTCTAAGGATTTAAGAGGGGTGGGGGAGAAGTAATAGTGTAAAGGAATACACTAGCTAACAAAGAAGAGGTAATTTCCCACAATGAGAGTGTGAAAGAAGAATAAGTATAAAATTATTGAGGAAAGAATAGGAGTAGCAGGCATCAAATGAACCTTACTCTTAACTATACAAAGGAAAGTTGACTGAACACACACACACACACACACAAAAAAAATTTGGTGTAGAACCTCCATCACTCTCAACATGGAAGGACTCAAATATGAGGGAGGGGAGATAAAACCAGGATGGGAATAACTGAAAGCAGAACAAACTTCCAAATCTTGAAGGGGGTTTAAAGAAAAGATCAGAACTAAATTCTTTAATTGGAGACTCTCTGGACAAATTTGATTATATGAGTACAATGGAATACTATTATAAGAAATTGCAAGAGATTATTTTGGGGAATTTTGGAAAGGATGAACTGATGCAGAGTGAAGTAAGCAGAGCCAGGAGAATTATAGATTTATATATATATACACCCCCCAAAACGTATACTTACACATGTACATACATATATGTATACATAGATACATACACATACAAAAACAGCTATGAAGATCTCTGATCAATGCAATAATCAACCATATCTCCTGGGGACTTACGTTAAAACATGTTATCCATTCCTGTCAGAGAGGTGATGAGCATAAGAGATATTTTTTGTACATGTCTACTATGTGGATTTGTTTTGCCTGGCTTTGCTTATTTGTAACAAAGATTTTATTTTTTTTAAGTGGGTTAAAGGGGTTTGGGGTGGAATAATAAGGTTAGCAATACTAATTCTATCAAAACAAAAAGGTAAGTGAAACTTTTTTAATACACAGAAGAGAACTGATAAGAAAACTCTAAGTTTTGAAAGTCATCTATAGAATTTATTATATAACTTTTTCAAAAAGCAAGCAATTTGAGACATTCATTGCTTCATATAAAATGTTTTGTGTTTCGCTCTCTAGATATTAAATTGCTCTTTTTTGGTATACAAGTTCAATATTTGAGAAATTTTAAGAGAATATTGGGGAAATGGAATTCAATTCAGCATGCTTTTATTAAATAACCTCTATAAAAGCATTGATCTAGGTGCTAGGGGTACAGAATAAAAGTAAAACACTCTCCTTGAGAACCTTATAGCCTAACCTGATATAACAATCTAAAAACATCTAGGTATATACAAAATATGTGAAAGTACAAGGTGATTAAGGGCATGGGGAAGCATTGTAGTTGAAAGAATCAGGAAAGCATGTATTTGCAAATGAATAATATTGTAGAGCAGAGAAAGACTTGAAATAGAAGATCAGTTAGGATTCTAGGGATAGCAAGGGACAGTAGTTAGAGCACTGGACCTGGAGTCAGGAAGATCTGAAATCAAATCTTAAACAAACTAGTTGGGTGACCCTGGGCAAATCACTTAACCTTTGTGTTCCTCATCTGTAAAATCTGGAACACACTAGTGAAGAAAATGGCAAACCACTCCAATATCTTTGCCAAGAAAAGGGTCAAAAAATCTGACATGACTGAATGACTAAAAAACAATTAGTAGTTTTTTTTAACCTTTACTTTATTCTTTCTGTTTTAGAAGTGATACTAAGTATTGGTTCCAAGGCAGAAGAGTGGTAAGGACTAGGTAACCTAGGTTAAGTGTCTTGCCCAGGGTTATACAGCTCAGAAGGGTCTGAGGCCAGATTTGAATCAAGGACTCTCTGTCTCCAGGCCTGGTCCTCTAACCTACCTGCCTCTATAACAGAAGTCTTAGGACAGGTGACAATGGCTTGAACTAAAGCAGTGGCTATATGAGTGGAGAAAGCAGTCAGTCTGAGAGATATTATGGAGACACGAATGACAACTAAATTGATAGGTAGAATTAGTGAGTATGGAAGTAAGGATGACACTGAGGTTGTGAACTCAGTTGAATAGAAGGATGGTAATGTCCTCAATAGAAATAGGAAAACTTAGAAGAGGAGAGGTACATGGGGAGGGAATGGGGAAGAGAAGAAAATGAACTTTGTTTCAGACCTTTTGAATTTGAAATGCCAAAAGACATTCAAATTGCCCAATAGGCAGTTAATGATGCAGGATTGGAGCTCAGAAGATGGAGAATCATCAGCATAGAAATGAAAAATAAACCTGCATGAGCTGATGAGGTCACAGTGAGAGAGAGAAAAGAAAGAGATATCAGGCCAGAACTTAGGAGAACAGCCATAATTAAGGGTTGTGATAGGATGATCCAGCAAAGAAGACTGAGAAAGAGCAAGTAAGTAGAAGAACCAAGAAATAGCAGTGTCACCAAAAACCAGAAAAGACAATATCTGGGAGGTTAGGGTAGCCAACAATATCATGGGCTGTAGAGGTTAGGAAGGAAGAGGATTGAGAGAAGGCTATTGCAGGAAAAAGAATTGAAGAATGAGTAGAGGAAATTAAGGCAGTGAGAATAGACACCTCTTTCTAGTTTAGCTTGGGAAAAGAGACAAGGGACAATATTTAGAAGAAATTTGGTTGTTTTTGTATGCAGTGGGGGAGAACAAGTGCACAAAGAACTTTGGGGTTCAGAAAAAGTTTCAAGTAGGAAGTGACACCTGATGTGAAACTCGAATGAAACTGAGAGGTCTAACAATTGGAAGTTAAGTGCATTCCAGGCATGTGGAACAGCCTGATGAAAGGCAGGAGAAAGGATACTTATCAGAACCAAGAAGGCAAATTTGACTAGAATATGATGTGTGAAAAGGAGTAAAGTAATATTAATGCCAAACTGAAGAGTTTTTATTTTATCTAGATAGAAATAGGAAACTCTTGAAGTGTATGCCACTCATACTCATGGCATTAAGTAAAAATCGATTCATAAGATTAGAAATGTGTAACCCATTTTTTTAGAGGCACCCTCCTGACATGCAGGGCCTAGGGATACACACTCAAGTGATAGTTCATTTACCTGACTTGATAGGGCTCCCTAGTTCCCACTATCTGGCACTTCCCCTAGAGTGGTCATCATCTGTTCTTGCAAGCTTTGGCTCATGATTCAAAATTTATACCAGTCTATAGAGAGAGCAATACAAGACTTGACTCGGGGTCCCAGAGTCATGTAGGATCCTCTCACTTACTGAACTACCCTAGGTGAGATCCTAGAAAAGCTGAGATTTGTTCTTTATTGATGCTCTTTGGTTTTTGCCCCATAGCTCTCAGTTTCAGCAAGCTGGCTGTGCTTTGGACGTGCCTTCTCCCACTGCTCAATACACCAGCCCTGCCCTTTCCTGGAAACTTCGCTGCCACGTGCTGGAAATATCCATGCCCCATGCCAACATCCTTCCACCAGAACCAAGCACCTCCTTGCCTGTGACATCAGAGATAGGAAATCAGTTCCTTCTCAATAAAGCCTGTGCCCTGTTGTGTCATAAAGATGTTATGGTGTGGAAGAGATGATATCCCAACTGTCTCACACATAGACTAGGAGGTCTCGGAGCTGGTGAAGCTGTTTAGGCCAAATCCAGAGGCCACCTCTCTGAGGGATCATCACTGACCCACCCATTTTCTTCTCCTAAGGTCTGCTAACCTCCCTGGCACTATTCTCAAGTACTACTCCTACCCCCTGGTTTCTAATGTTAGCCCTTGGTTCTTCCCTTGTGTGAGTTAAAATGCTCCATAATAAAGGACTATTGCTTTATTCATTACAGGTCTCTTTAACTGTTTTGTGAAAACCTTTAAGACCTTAAACTACTATTATGGAGTAAGACCTTAGTCATGTTAAGTCACTGTTGTCATTGTCACTGTTGCTGGCCTCCACTCTTGGTAAGCACTGCAGATCCTTCTGCCACTGACAAATATCGGAAGACCTTCTTGCCTCTGTCATTCTCCTTATCTCTGCTTCACTGCTTCCTGTTGTTTGGTTCTCCAGCAGACAGTGCTAGTTACCTATTCTCCAGGAAGCAACAGCTCTTTAGCATCTAGACCGCCAATGAGAAACCTATGACATGCGTAGCCATTTTTGATGATATGTGGCCACAAGCGGCCTCATACAGAGAAGTATGGGAATGCCTGTTGAGGATGAAACGTGCTATAGTGTAGTGTAGACTCTCTGTGCACTATAGATAACAATTCTACCTATTTTGGTTTATTAAATAGTTATATATTACACTTATATATTTTTGTTCAACTATAAATATCACGAAATTATGGTTTCTTTTTTCTCAAAGTAAAATACCACCCAAGTTATGCTCAGTTTTTTGGCAAATTTTGACACACCAAGCTCAAAAGGTTGCCCATCACTGATCTAGACCATGACTGAATTAACCTGGGCTTCATCCCAGTCACCTGTTGGTTTTGTTAGAGTGGGAATTCTTTTTCCATTAAAGGTTGGAGCAGATAGCAATGTGAAGTCCCTTCTAACACTAAAATTCAGAAGACTATAAACGTGGAGAGGCTTATTACTAGTAAATTGACCACTTGATGAAGACTTTGACCATGGCAATTCATGAAATAGAAATAGAAATGATTTTCCGTCCCTCTTCTGGCCCTGAGGTAATGGTGATCAAAAAACAAGTATTCACATCGCCAATCAAGGGATAATAGCTGGACAGCCCACCAGTGTATCTTCATAATATCATGAAAAATTGAGGAAAGCCTCCAAGGATAGTGGATGGATCCACTGTGTTAAACTTATGGGATTTTAACAACTGGACTGGCTGGACAAATGTAGATGAGTTTAAATTTGTATTGTTAGAATATCCAAATTTATGAGCACATCTTTTTAACCATATAGATCAATGATTCCCAAAGTGGGCGCCACTGCCCCCTGGTGGGTGCTGCAGTGATCCAGGGAAGTGGCGATGGCCTCAGGTGCATTTATCTTTCCTATTAATTGCTATTAAAATTAAAAATTTAATTTCCATGGGGCTAAGTAATATTTTTTCTGGAAAGGGGGTGGGAGGCCAAAAAAGTTTGGGAACCACTGATATAGATGATCCTCATTTCCATATTTCTATCATCCACTGGGCATTTCCACCTGGATGCCTCAAATTCAATATGTCCAAAGCAGAACTCACTGGTATCTTTAATCCACACTTCAATATTTTTCTGTTTATTTGATGGTACCACACTCCTTGTCACTCCTTGTCACAAAAGGCAATCTTGAGGCCTTTTGGCTCTTCTATTCCTTCTTACCCCCATACTCAAATAATTACTATGTCCTGTGTATTCCTCCTCTACAGTAGCATTCATGAACTCCATTCTCTCCATTCACAGAGTTCAGTTGGTTTTCCTCTCTCTGACTCTCCTCTCTAATCCATTCTCACACAAATATCAAACTATTATTCTTAAAACAGATCTGACCATATCTGTTCCCTATTCAGAAATCATTAGTGGCTTCCCATTGCCTCTCAGACAAAATACAAAATCCTCAGGTTTATATTTAAAATCCTATACAATCTAGTCCCCCCATTTCCATATTGACTTGTACTCTCACATGAAGTCGTCCCAAAGGGCATTCAAGTCCCTCAGAGGGCATCATTTAATAGAAACAAGAGCCTCTGCCCTCTCTGTACAATCATGGTATATTGTCATTGTCATTTTGTTCCATATAGTTCTCAGAAAAAGCCTACAGGAATCCAGTTAGTATCTCTGTAGCCCCTCTTTACTTTCTGATCTCCTTAAACTCTTTATAGTTTTAGTCCTATGTATCCCCTTTTTATTTTGTTTTTATTTTTTCTGTTAATGACTAAGCTTTGGGTTAATGAAGCAACTAGAAGATGCTCATTTATTTTTTTTTAAATGTTTTATTTTTTTAGAAAGATTTTTCCTTGGTTACATGATTCTTGTTTTTACTTTCCCCTTCACTCCCCTTTGCCCCCCATATCCAATGCACATTTCCACTGGTCTTAACATGTGTGATCAATCAAGACTTATTTACATATTATTGATAGTTGCATTTGTGTGATCATTTAGTGTCACATCCCCAACCATGTCCACATCCACCCATGTGTTCAAGCGGTTGTTTTTCTTCTGTGTTTCCACTCCTGCAGTTCTTCCTCTGAATGTGGGTAGCATTCTTTTTCATGAATCCCTCAGAATTGTCCTGGGTCATTGCATTGCTGCTAGTACAGAAGTCCATTACATTTGATTTTACCACAGTGTATCAGCCTCTGTGTACAATGTTCTCCTGGTTCTGCTCCTTTCACTCTGCATCAATTCCTGGAGCTCTTTCCAGTTCACATGGAATTCCTCCAGTTTATTATTCCTTTGAGCACAATAGTATTCCATCACCAGCATATACCACAATTTGTTCAGCCATTCCCCAATCGAAGGATATCCCTTCTTTTTTCCAGTTTTTTGCCACCACAAAAAGCGCAGCTATAAATATTTTTGTACAAGTCTGTTTATGATCTCTTTGGGGTACAATCCCAGCAATGCTATAGCTGGATCGAAGGGCAGGCAGTCTTTTAGAGCTCTTTGGGCATAGTTCCAAATTGCCATCTAGAATGGTTGGATCAGTTCACAACTCCACCAGCAATGCATTAATGTCCCAATTTTGCCACATCCTCCCCAACATTCATTACTCTCCCCTTCTATCATTTTAGCCAATCTGCTAGGTGTGAGGTGATACCTCAGAGTTATTTTGATTTGTATTTCTATAATTATTAGAGATTTAGAACGCTTTCTCGTGTGCTTATTGATACTTTTGATTTCTTTATTTGAAAATTGCCTATTCATGTCCCTTGCCCATTTATCAATTGGGAAATGGCTTGATTTTTAATATAATTGAGTTAGCTCCTTGTATATTTGAGTAATTAGACCTCTGCAAGAATTTTTTGTTATAAAGATTTTTTTCCCAGTCTGTTGTTTCCCTTCTGATTTTGGTTGCATTGTTTTTGTTTGTACAAAACCTTTTTAATTTAATATAATCAAAATTATTTACATTTTGTAATTTTTTCTAACTCTTGCTTGGTTTTAAATCCCTTACCCATAGATCTGACAGGTATACTATTCTATGTTCACCTAATTTTCTTATAGTTTCCTTCTTTATATTCAAGTCATCCACCCATTCTGAATTTATCTTGGTGTAGGGTGTGAGATGTTCATCTAAACCTAATCTCTCCCATATTGTTTTCCAATTTTCCCAACAGTTTTTGTAAAATAGTGGATTTTTGTCCCAAAAGTTGGGCTCTTTGGGTTCATCATAGACAGTCTTGCTGACATCACTTACCCCAAGTCTATTCCACTGATCCTCCCTTCTGTCTCTTAGCCAGTACCATATTGTTTTGATGACCACTGCTTTATAGTATAGTTTTATATCTGGTACTGCTAGGCCACCTTCCTTCACGTTTTTTTTTTCATTATTTCCCTTGATATTCTTGATCTTTTGTTCTTCCAAATGAACTTTGTTATAGTTTTTTCTAATTCAGTAAAAAAGTTTTTTGGTAGTTTGATAGGTATGGCACTAAATAGGTAAATTAATTTGGGTAGAATGGTCATTTTTATTATGTTAGCTTGTCCTACCCATGAGCAATCTATGTTTTTCCAATTGTTTAGATCTAGTTTTAATTGTTTGGAAAGTGTTTTGTAGTTGTGTTTGTATAATTCCTGTGTTTGTTTTGGTAGATAGATTCCTAAGTATTATATTGTCTAGGGTGATTTTAAATGGTGTTTCTCTTTCTACCTCTTGCTGCTGTGATGTGTTGGAGATATATAGAAATGCTGGTGATTTATGTGCATTTATTTTGTATCCTGCCACTTTGCTAAAGTTGTTGATTATTTCTACTAGCTTTTTAGTTGATTCTCTAGGATTTTTTAAGTAGACCATCATATCATCTGCAAAGAGTGATATCAAGCTTAGTCTCTCCTCATTGAGGATGCTCATTTATTGAGCATTTTTTTGGCTTAAAATGTTCATAAGTTCTTTGAGAATACCATAGAAAGAAAATTTATATAACATCATAGTCAGAATTAACTTTTTTTAAAAACCCTTCCCTTCTGCCTTAGAATCAAGGCAAAATAGCAGTTAGGGTTAGACAATAATAGTTAAGTGACTTGCCCAAAGTCACACAGCTAGGAAGTGTCTGAGACCAAGTTTGTACCCAAGATCTCCCTTCTTTAGGCTTGGCTAATCTTAATCCACTGAGCCACTTAGCTGACCCCTAAAATAAACTTTTAAGTACTAAAGTATACTTAAGAATCCAATCCTAATTGAGCATGACTTGATTCCAACTGAGTAGAAAGAAATTACTATTGTTGTTTCCTCCAACAGTGGGAAGCCCCTTAAGATTTTGATAAATTCATGATAAGATCTAGGAAACATATAGAAGGAGACTTTATTTTTTTTTTTTTTGGCTTGAAGGAGTAGATAATAGAATTCGGAAGTAAAAATATGAAATCATGTTGAATATAAGATAAATAAATGTTAAATTGTGTTTGTAAACCCATCATCAAAAGGTTACCAGAGAAGCAAAGAGGAAAATGAACACTAGATTCCCCAACACTAGCCTCTCATTTTTCTGAGGAAGAGGTTTTGGTCAGCCACACTTATCTTCTTTTAATGACACCTTGGAAAATCTGCTTCTCCAGAAGCTTCAGGGAAACCTCTTTTCCCAACCAGGGGCAGCAGCTGAACCCTAAGGAATGATGCCTTAGCTTTCATTGGGTTTCTGTAGAGGATCTTGGAAGAGCTTGTGTTTTTGTCTCAGTTTTTCCATTTTTGAGGCCAAAGACATCATGTAGTTCTCTCTAGCCACATAGACTTTCTCTGGTTTCTGTCCTTTTACAATTTTCTCTACATTCTTGGAGGTATTAATAACTTCACTGATAGCTTTCAGTTCCTGGTTGTAGAGAGTGAGTATCTCATACACAGAGTGAAATTGTGAGCCACATGGGTTGATATTAGGGGTTGGGCGGTTAGTATGTTCCTGCCATTCAGTTTCATAGACATGGAAAAAGGCAACAATCAGCTGGTGGAGATCAGAGAGGGTTACACGGAAAGCCTGACTTATGTTGTTGCTGCTGCCTTTGCTGGGCATTTTCCCTTGGAGGATTGCAAATTCTTTGAGGTCTTCAAGCATTTCATTGAATTCATTCAGTTTCTGAGAAAGTTCTTTCACCTTGTTCTTGCTTGACTTCAGCTTTTTCTTTGTCTTAAAGTGGCACTCTATGTCCAAAGGGAAAGAGCTCAGTTGGGGGTTCAGGATCTGCTGGACATTTGAACTGAACAACTTATGTAGTAGCATCTCATTGTTCATCACTAAGTTGTGAAAGTTGTCTGCACTTGAGAAGAAGTCGGCATGTCCGGGGTCCAGATTGCTGGCCAAATGCAGTAACTGTTTAAAGAAACAGAGTTGTTCTTTGACATTGCTATAACCTTTTATGAGATTCTGATCATCTGGTCCACACAACATCAATTCATTACCTAGTTTAACCAGTTCTAATATTTTCTCTTCAGCTTCGTAGTCCTTAAAAGTGGAAAATAATTCTTCAGAGGGTGGATACAGTCTCACAAACAACCATTCCAGAATGGTCAAACGGTACATTGAGGGGCTACATAGCAACTGTTTTTTTGTTTTCAGTTCAGTAATATGAAGACCTTCAAGGAAGGGACATTTTATGTCAACAAGCCTCTTAAACACATCCAGAACCTCCAAAGTAAGGTAAGACTCCTCCTCTTCATCCTTTTCTAATTCCTCTGCTTTTTGCCCCTCTTTTCTCTTCTCCTTATTCCTGTTTATTTGCCAAGCAGCCACATTCTCATCACTACTGCCACAACTGTATGGCCAGCACTCTTCCATCTTCCAGTACGGGACTACCCTGCCTGATCCAGGGTTCTGCTGGCAGGCCTTGCCTTTTCATTGGTTGGAGTGAATACTCATTGTGACTAAGTCACTCTACTCCTCCCTACTTTTCCATTCTATCCCCCTACTCTGGGATAATTTTCTTCCCTTCACAGCCTTCACAATTGAGTTAAATAGGTAATCTTTACACTTAGCTTGAATCCTGTTCCCCCAAATTCTGCCACCACTCATGCCTTTACAAACTCCAATTCTATGATACCACATCCTTTACCCTCTCCACTCCTATATGAATGCAACTGAATGTTGTTTAAGACAGTCATACAACCATGTTGCCTTGACTTAACACAAATTCATGTTATTTTATGTTAGAGCTCAACTGGGTCTTCACGGCCCACTATCAACAAAGTATCTCTTCAAAGCTTTTTTTTTTTTTTTCAGGTTACTTTATTTCTTTTTTACCACTTACATGTACTAATAAATTTTCATATATGTTTTCTGAAATTTTATGATCTATATTGTCTCTCTCCCTTCTTTCCTTCCCCCTCTCAGAGTTGACAATCAATTCAATCTAGGTTATACATGTATTATCACACAAAACATATTTCCCGATCATTTTTTTTATTAATTTATAGTCAAGAATAATCTTATAAAACCAAAACACATACCCAAGTAAATAAGTGAAAAAACATAAGCTTTCATCTGTGTTCTGACTCCAACAGTTCTTTTTCTGGAGGTGGATAGCATTTTCTTAAGTCCCTCAGAATTGTTCTGGATCACTGTATTGCTGAGAGTAGCTAAGTATCACATTTGAATATTCCACAATATTGCGGTCACTATGTACAATGTTTTCCTTGTTCTGCTTATTTTACTTTGTATCAGTTCATGTAGGTCTTTCTAGCTCTTTCTGAAATCATCCTGTTCAATCTTTCCTTACAGCACAATTGTATTCCATCACCATCATGTACCATAATTTGTTCAGCCATTCCCCAATTGAGGGGCATCCCTTTAGTTTCCAATTCTTTGCCACCACAAAAAGAAAAATTATAAATATTTTTGTGCTGGCAGGTTTTTTCTCATTTTTAAAAATCTCTTTGGAATATAAATCTAGTGTTGGTATTACTGAATCAAAGGGTATGTACTTTTTTTATAGCTCTTTGGGTACAGTTTCAAATTGCCCTCTAGAATAGTTGGATCTGTCCCACCAGCAATGGATTAGCATCCCAATTTTGCCACATCCCCTCCAACATTTATAATTTTCCTTTACTGTTATATTGGCCAATCTGATAGGTGTAACATGGTTCCTCAGCTTCCCTTCTCCCTTTGAGCAACTTACAACATCCCTAATCTATATTCTTCCCTCTCAGCAGAAGTTCTGAAATGATATTAAAACAATAAACATCTAATTGCAACTTTGAAGGCTTTTTTCTGTACAAGATACTTAGCATAGTGTTGTACACAGAATGATTGATTAATATCTACTTGTTCATTCATTTATTGGTTCTCACGCCTCCTGATCTGAACTACTCCTTCTCCAACTCCCTCCTCTCTCCCCTAAACTAATTTTGTAGGGTATTGCTCTACTCTTTAACACTGTTGTGCCTTATATTAAGCACTGATATTCTCTTCCTTACAGAGACTGATCTTGTGCTCCTTTTGTTACAAGGGCATCATAATAGGTGTTTTACCCCTCCCTTCCAACCTGATCTGGAAACCAGACGTCACCCAAGACTTCTACTGAAGTGAGGTATCCTCCCTTGCATCAAAACATTAAATATTCCAGCACTTCTCATGCCCACTTATAAAAAAAAAACCTACCTGTATTTGTATAAAATACTTAATACACTTCACTTCTATTCATTAATATAAAATTGATTTCAGTTAACTGATTAAATGTAGCAGTTATTAAACTATGGCTGATCTAATGCTGAAAGACAGCTCAAAAATTGACAGTAGTGACATTAGTGAAAAGGAGAGTGATCTACTGCCCCTACCTGGTTGAGTGCCCTTCTGTTTTGTAGGCCCTGTTCTTCTATAAGACTTTCTAAGTCCATTAAGTTCTTTTGAAAAAAAAAATGAACAAATGTTAATTATATCCATGAATAAAAGATATTAGAGTCCCATGCTACCTAGGTCTCATCTTACAGGATCATAGATGTAGAGCTGTAAAAGACCTACAGGGTCATCTATTCCTTCTACACATGAGGAAACTGAGGCCCAGGGTGATGGGGAAAGTGAAGGAATGAAGGTAGGAGGATTGGAGGAATTGGAGAAAAGAGAGAGAAAGGTAGAGGAAGGGAAAAAGGAAGGCAGCGATCCCCCAGCAGGGGGAAATTGATCAGAGCCCTTCAGGGACTCCAATAAATGACCAGAGAGCAACTTTAGGGTTTTGAATAGCTAGGCTTTATTTAGATTAGGAAAGGGAAGGTCTAGGGCCAAGAGAGAGACCAGAGCCTCAGGGTAGAGAGCTAAGATTCCAGGGTCAAGAGGGCTTTCAAGGTGGAGAGAGAAAAGGCACCAAACTTTCCCTTTTATACTTTCTCTGACACCTCCCACAAAGGAAGTGGGAGGTGTCAGGGGAAGTTGTAGCAGGGATCCCTGGGAGATGTAGTCTTCCAGGGCTTTACATTAATTCCAAATGAGACACCAGAGAGATTAAGAGATCTTATTGAGGTCTTAGAGGAAGTAAATGCTGGAACGGGGATTTGAACCAATGGCCCCAGATTCTAAATCCAATACCCTTTTTACAGCAAAGGGCTGTCTGAATTTGGTGAAAAATAATTTGAAGGTCCAAAAAAGCAGTTTATAAGAAGTTCAGCATATTATGGAGGAAGTTATCTTTAGTGGAGTGATTCAGTTCAGGGAGGTACAAATGAGGCCTCTAGAACAGGCAAACCAGTTATTGTCCTATCCTGAGCTCTACCAAGTCCTTTGCCAAGAGGTAGCAGATGTGCAGAGAAAAGAAGACAGTTGCTGCCATGATGCTATGATGATTAAGTTAATTTATTAATCAGCTACCCAAGACAATCTAAACTAGTCAGTGGAATCCTTCCACACTCCAAATGAATGTCAAAGAGTATGAGTGAGGCAAAAAAAGAGGGCAGCAAAAGGAAGAGGTGGGCAAAAGAGCCCATGTGGCCCCAAAAAAGAAACCAGGAACCTCCCAGGCATGTTAATATATATACCTTTTGTGATCTTACCACTCAGACCCTCCCCTGGACACTCCAAAACATCTCAGACTGGTAAATAGCCACTAAGGTAGACTTAGAGACTCCAACTTCTCCCTTATTATTTCATCCCAGGAAGAAGTAGATTTTAAGGATGCCAACAAGCCCCTTCCTCCCCACCACTTGGCTGGGCCACTGTACTTTCTAAGTAGTTGTGCAGTACACTCTTAATCAGGGTTCAGGGTTCACCTGGTGACTGCTCAGACCTCCCATTTTTAATACTTTAACAAAGATCTAAACAAAAGAAGGGAGTATCGAACCCAGTTTCATAGCCAGAGAGAGAAACTGTTTTAGCTTGACTCTAGAATCAGGCTGTTCTTGGAGGGGCTAAAGGGAAGATTATTTCACAATTCAATATTAATTTTCCACAAAGCTTTGAGGAACTTCTTGTCTAATGAAAGAGATAGGATAAGCTATTGGTAAATATCTGGACAGAATTATTCTGAAAGAATTATGATGACATAATGAATGGAGTACTGGGCCTGGAGTCAGGAAGTTCTCAAATCAAATTGGGCCTTAGACACTTACCAGCTGTGTCACTGTAGGCAAGTCACTTCACCCTATTTGCCTCAGTTTACTCATCTGTATAAACTGGAGAAGCAAACATCAAACTCTAGTATCTTTGCTAAGAAAGCCCCAACAGGGTCTCCTAAGAGTCAGACACAACTGAACAATATCAACAGAACATAGAATTGGTAACTACAACACTGCATTCTAGTCTTGTTAAGTCACTTCTGGGCCTATTACCTAATCTGTAAAGTGAAGGAATCAGATTAGGACCTATAGGACCATTACAGCTCTAAAATTCAGAATCAGAACTATTCTTCTGGAGTCATTTACTAAAAGTCTCAAGTATGATCTTATTGCAGAATAGTGATAGAAGGACAGGAAGTTTTTTTTATCTTTTAGGCTGGATCTATATAGGAAGCTCTGGTGAATGAACTTCCTCTACCAATGCACATTGACACCAAATCTGCAACTTCTTGTTTAATAGATTTGCCTGGCAATCGAATGTAATAGACTTTTCTACCAGCAGCAAAGCAATGACCCAGGACAATCCAGAGGAACTTGTGAGAAAGAATGTTATCCACAACCAGAGAAAGAACTGTGGAGTCAGAAATGCATTAGAAAAAATATGCTCCATCAGTTAGTGCAATAGGGATGTGATTTTGATGTTAAAGGGCCATTCTATTATAAATATGAATAACATAGAAATCGGTTTTGAACAATGATACATGTATAACCCAGTGGAACCACTTGTTGGTTTTGGGAGAGGGGAGAAGGGGGAAGGAAGGAGGATTATGAATCATGTGACCAGGGGAAAATATTCTAAACAAAAATTTAAAAATTAAAAAAAAAAAAAAAAAAAAAGGTTTGCCTGGAGCACTGAGACCAAGAAGTGGAAGAGAGACTTAAACAAGGTTTTTCTGACTCCAAGGCCACCAGTCTATCTGCTATGCCAGACCAGTCTTGGCTTTTAATACAGGTTTTTTGCATAAATCAAAGTGACATGGGCATTGTGCAGAGATGGCAGGGATCCTGTACCCCTTAAGTCAGGCAGTCTATGAACAGGGAAATTCCCTTCCTCCTTCCTGTCCTTGTGACTCCTGAGGCAAAGATTATCATCCTTGGACTTCCTTTAGGTTGAGATATACCTTTGGGGTCACACCTTGATAGACTAAGCCCTGAGGATCTCAGGCAGACCCCCCTCCCCTAGGAATGCTGGAGTGCAAGAAGTCCTATCTACACTATTGTAAAGAATAGAAAAACCCCTGAACTGGAGCATTCAGGGAGCAGCTCCCATAGTTGCTCCACTCATGCTGCTGTGCCATATCTTAGAGGGCAACCCCCCAGGGTTGTTGCATTCATGCTGTCTTCCTGGCCATTAATCCTATCTTATTAATCTTTCTTTTTACTTTTAAGCTAAGTTTGGAGTCCTCGCATTCTGGAGAAAGGTTTCCTTCCCAAACCCAGGGGTTTACCATTCCCATCCCCCATAACAAAAGGATACAGAATTTCTTTAAGTAGGTCATCAAAAATAGGAAAAATTTGATTATTTTTATCTGTTGACATTTGAGGGGAGGAGTTGGAAGCAAGAATCTGAATTTTTAAGATAACAAATTTCCTGATTACAGGGATAAGTTGGATGGGTGCGGTTTAGACTAAATGTAAATGTCCTGTAAAAATAAGAGGTGTCAACTTGGAAAAACACAGAACCATTAAAGTAGTTAATAAGTCCAAATCCTTAATCAGGACAAGAGAGAGTGCTCAATATTTGGCCACCCAGAATCAAGCCCTAAATACCACACAGAGCTAAAGCTCTTGGACTAGTATCTCTGGGAAATTCATTGCCAAAGATGATTTTCCAAAGAATAATGGAACACAGAAGTCTTATATACCTTTTGGGGAACTAAGGAGAGGGAAAGTATGATTGATTGGCTTTACAATGGCTACAAAGAAATGAGAAGTCCAGAGCTGGATTATCAGGGAGAGGCTGATGCTTTATAAATGGGTACAAAAGGAACTTGGGAGTTCCCAAAAACCCAGTTGAAAGAGATATCAGTAAAACTTGTTTAAAAGAAGAAACTCAGGGGGCATTTGGGTAGCTCAGTGGATTGAGAGCCAGGCCTAGAGACCAGGAGGTCCTGGGTTCAAATTTGGCTTCAGAAGCTTCCTAGCTGGGTGTTCCTGGGCAAGTCACTTAACCCCCATTGCCTAGCCCTTACTGCTCTTCTGCCTTGGAACCAATGCATAGTATTGATTTTAAGATGGGTTTTTAAAACATAAATAAATAAATAAATAAATAATAAACTCATCTTATCACACTGTAGGAAGTGTATAATAATTATTTATATTATTTATAAATATAAATGCCATATTTATATTTATAAATAATATAAATGGAGTACTGGGCCTGGAGTCAGGAAGTTCTCAAATTAAATTGGGCCTTAGACACTTACCAAATGTCTAAAATGTAATAGCAATTTTATCTGATAATATTACTTTTTGTGTGATTTTAATATAAATTGCACCACCCTATTCCATTTGAAAACCCATTCTTGATTGGTATCACTCCCACCCTTTAGGGGCTACTAATAATGGATACTAAAGGATACTAAAGGATGGTCCCTGCCCAGGTGGGTCTTCCAGGGAAAGGGAAGATTATGTAAAACAAAAGGATATTTAGCATAGTCTTCCTCCACCTAACTGGGATCCTTATTCACCAGTAGGCCCATTATTCAATCTGGAACTGCTAGCCTGAGATTCCCTTCAGGGTGGATTCTCAAGGAACATGGTACAAGCTTTGGGGTCTCCAACTCACAAACTAACCCTAAAACTTGGGGTTCATTAGATCCCACCAGGCCACAAGTTTGGGGTCTCTAGATTCCACATTGATAGCCCCAAGGAGCCATCCTCCAAAGAAGAAGTCCAAAGGAGAAGATCCAAGGAGCAGAGACTCCAAAGAAGAACTCCAAAGGAGAAGTCTCAAGGAGAAGTCCCTTATACAGGAAGTAAAGGACTTTTTATAGTCCTATTTTCCATGTCACTTCCTGTCCCTTCCCCACTTTACAGGAACCAATCCCAATTTTTCAATTTGCCTAGCACTAGGGGTGGTGGGGGAGTAGCCTCTGGAGTTGTCACCCACTCTAGCAAGTGACTTGTGAACTCCCATACTTAGTGACTGGTAAGGTACTAAGTAGGGGTACTTGAGTTTTTGATTGATTAACTTAAAAGTTGCTGATGTTAAGCCTGCCCAATCAAAAAGTCCCAGGAGGAGTGTTGAAAACTGGTTTTATAAGAAAAGGGACAAAGGAAGTACTCTTACTGGATATTCATGGCTCTCCCTTCTCTAGACCTCTGACCTCTAGGCATGCACTGGTTTAGCTTGAGGCTCTGACAAAAAAAGCAGATGCAATACAGTGTATAAAGTGGCTAGTAATTAGGGAGGCCAGGTGATTATGGGATCTTTCACACTCTAACCATTACTAATAAATAATAAAAATTAATATATAATCTCCAGAGAATTTTAATCATAACATTTTCTTATTCCTGTCAACTTGATTTCTGGAAACTACAAGTTTGCCCCTGTTCCTTGGGAATTTGCCTGGAGGAAAGTCTGAGACTGACCTAGCCTCTGGCTAAACAATAAACCTTAAAGTACTTAATGATCCCAGTGTAGGTGGGATTAGTAGATAATATCTTAAATACCCTTTTTGTCTTAGAAGTCCCCCAGAGTTTCTTCTTTTAAACAAGTTTTACTGATATCTCTTTCAACTGGGTTTTTGGGAACTCCCAAGTTTGCCCCAGTCCCTTGAAAACTTGCCTTGGGGAAAGTCCCAGACTGACCCTGTCTCTGACTGAACAATAAACCTTAAAGTACTTAATTATCCCAATTTAGGTGAGATTAGTTGATAATCAAATCTTAAATACCCTTTTTATTTTAGAAGTCTTCTCCTAGGTAGCCCAGCCCCTGGCTGCACTCTTCCTTTTGTACCCATTTATAAAGCATCAGCCTCTCCCTGATGATCCAGCTCTGGACTTCTCATTTCTTTGTAGCCATTGTAAAGCCAATCAATCATACTTTCCCTCTCCTTAGTTCCCCAAAAGGTATATAAGACTTCTGTGTTCCATTAATCTTTGGAAAATCATCTTTGGCAATTAATTTCCCAGAGACACTAGTCCCAGAGTTTTAAATGTGTGGTATTTAGGGCTTGATTTTGTGTGGTTGCTGATTATTAAGGATTTGTCTCTTTTCCTGATTAAAGATTTGGTTTTATGACTACTTTAGTGATTCTGTGTTTTTCCAAGTTGACATTCCCTCACTTAGATAATAAGGACTCAAAATTATGGAGCTAAAAGAGATCTTGGAGAATATCTAATCCAATTACTTAATTTTGTAATAGTAGCACATATTCATAAGCCCTTTAAACATTTTTCCTATTTGTTGATCTGAAAAAATGCTGAACTACCAATGTAGTTATAGTAAGGGTCTTTAATCAAGGCAGACAGAATATAATTGTGGAAGCCAAACAAAATCTCAGTACTAGGAGTTCTGCTTAACTACAGAAAAGATGAGATTAAATAGTTTTTGAAAACAAGGAGTGGGCAAACATGTCTCAAAAAGCTTGGGAAAGTTGCAATAGGCAGAGACTAAGGTGGCTGGGAGTGGGTTTCTGTTTTTTCAGATTTGATTGTCTTCCTTTTAACATAATCTTCCTGCAGAGGGATATTTTCTGGGACTATGCAAGACCGATTCATGGTTAATTCAGAGATCTTTGTTTTAACACTGGGAGAACTAGTAATAGGATTATTTGAAAATGAGGTAATCATAGTATAAATCCCTTATTTTTCTTTTCTTTTCTTTTTAAACCCATAACTTCCATCTTGGAGTCAATACTGTGCATTGGGTCCAAGGCAGAAAAGTGGTAAGGGTAGGCAATGGGGGTCAAGAGACTTGCCCAGGGTCCCATAGCTGGGAAGTATCTGAGGTCAGATTTGAACCTAGGACCTCCCATCTCTAGGCCTGGCTCTCAATTCACTGAGCTACCCAGCTGCCCCCACCCTTATTTTTCTTTTAAATTTTTTATTGGTTTTCTCTTCTTTACTTCCTTTTTCTTTTCCTTCTTTCTTTCTTGCTCTTTGTGTACCATTATCACTTTCCAATGACTTCTTTACCACCAGTGGAAATCCTCTTTATAAATACTGTCCAAGTGGAATCTAGAAGCCCCCAAACTTGTAATCTAGAAAGATTTAATGACCCCCAGTTTACTTAGCTTAAAAGTGAAAGTACCAGGTTTGACCTTAACACATGAAAGTTTCTCCCTGAGGGAAAGTCCAACTTCTTTAGTCTCAGACTAACAATAGACCTTATTTTGAGTTTAAGTGGGGATGATCATTCCTATCAGGGCCAAGTTCAAACCAGTGACTTTTTAGTGCAGAGCCCTCAGTCTTGTAAATTGGAAGTTCTGAGTTGGATCCTTGGAAGGAGGGTGTGATATACTGGGAGAGGCTTGTGGAGACAAAGAAGAGGCTATTGTAGCCTTTCTTAAACCTTAGTGAAAACTAAAAACCTTGCTGTGGTCCTTCCCCTCTCGGCAAAAAGACTATTTAATCCCCATTCTCTGTATTTCATTGGGGGAATGCAAGTACCAAGGTACAAGGTACATGGTGCTGTTGGGGAACCCAGATTGCAATTTTTCTGACCTGGATTTTCTGACTCTTTATTATAACTACTTTGGTAATTGATTTTTAAAAAAGATAAATCCAGATAGTGGATAAATATTGGTACATAAGTGTGATAGGGTATTTACTATGCTGTAAGAAATTAAGAAATAGATGTGTTGAATTGGAAAAAACACAGAACCATTAAATAGTCAGAAAAGCCACTCTTTAATTAAGGACAGAGGTAACAGGGCTGAGTAGGCCCCTAGTCAGAGCTGAGAGCTACATGCCTATGCAGAGTCCTAGGATGGAATTCCGAATGCTCTGGGCCCTGACCCCTGGGCGAGACACTCAGCTAGATGACTACTCCAAGGAACAAAACAATTTAGGGAACCTCTATACTATTTGGGAAGATCCAGGGGCGGGGAAAGATGTTGACATTACCATACAGAGAGGATACAAGTCCCTGTCCAGGTGGGTCTTCCTGGGAAAGGGTCCCTGGTACAAAGGGGAAGACTACCCTAAAACAAAAGAATATTTAGCATTTACCCTAGGGCCCATTATTCAATCTGGACCAGCTAGCCTGAGATTCCTTTCAGGGTGGATTCTCACGGGAACCGGGAACAAGACCAAGCTTTTGGGTCTCTAATTCACAAGTTATACCTAAAACCAGGCCACAAATTTGGGATCTCTTAGATTCCACGTCAACAGATGATTTAAAAAAAGACAGGGAAAGGCATATGAACTGATACGGTGAAGTAATCCAAACCACCAAAATGTATACTATAACATCAATACTGTAAATTGAACAATTTTGAAGACTTTTATAAATTTGAATTTAGAATGAGTAGATCCAGGAGAACAATTTATACAATAATAACACTGGAGAAACAAACAACTTTATGACCATTCATGATTCTAGGCAACCAATAATAAGAAAATGCTATCTATTTGTCAATGCGAAATCTAGAAGCCCCCAAATTCGATGACCCCCAGTTTAGTAGCTTAAAGGTGACCTTGTCACATAAGAGTTTCTCCCTGTTGGGAAAATCCAACCTCTAAGTCTCAGACTAAAAACAGACCTTAGAGTAGTTTTAGGTGGGGAGGGCTAATCCAATCAGGTGTTAAGTATCTCTTTTGTCCCAATGGTTTCTCCCCTTAGGCCAAAGTCCTTTACCTAGGCGGCCAAGCCCTAGGCTGGATCTTTCCATTTTGGGTCCATTGTAAAGCATTAGGCCCTCACTGTTATTCCTGTTTGGGACTCCTCATTTTCTTTTGCTACCATGGTAAAGCCACATCTATTGGTGGTGCCTCTCCCAGGGATAATGTCCCCAGAGTCCTGGGGTATAGACCTTGCAAAAGTTTGGCACCAGGCACTGAGTAAAGGGTCAAATATTGGACTTATCACTTTCCTGATTAAAAACTTGGTTTTTCTAACTACTTTGTAGTTCTGTGTTATTTCCAAGTTAACATAATACAAAGATGTAATTTTTGGGTTTTAGAATTTGGGTTAGAATTTAGATTTGGGTTGTAGAATAAGACTTTTTTTATACAACTATTGAGGAAATTTATTTTGCTTGAATATGCATATTTCTCATAAGAAGTTTATTTTTCATTTTTTTCTTTTCCCAATGAGTTAGGAGGTAGGGAGATTTCTGTTAAATTTTTAAAAGAGAGGGACAGCCAAGTGGCTCAGTGGATTGTTGGGCCTGGAGACAGAAGGTCTTGAGTTCAAATTTGACCCCAGATATTTCCTAGCTATGTGACTTTGGGGAAAGCATTTAACCTCAATTGCCTAACCATTACTGCTCTTCTTCTGCCTTGTTACTGATATTTAGTATCAATGCTAAGATAGAAGGTAAAGGTTAAAAAACCCCCACAATACTGCTGCTTTGATTTCTCCAGTGTATCTGCCAAGTAGTGAGATTTGTAGAAATAAGGAAATTTGCTTCCTAAGTGTTTTTAGAAATGGATGATAACACAGTTTGAGAAGTCAGCTAGGTCAAGGTATTTTACATGCAAATTCTATTATACTTAAGTCAACATATACAACCTTTGGGAGTGGGGTCAACAAACACCAGGTTTTTGTTTTATATACACTTGCAATGTCCTTTTGGGGGCTTCATCTTATGTACTGTCAACTTGGAAAAACACAGAAACACTAGGTATTCAGAAAAACCAAATCTTTAATCAGGATAGAGACACATCCTCAATATTCAGCTGCCACACAGAATCCAGCACTAAATACAACACAGAGTCAAAGTTCTGGGACTCTGGGAACAGTGTCTCTGGGAAACTCACTGCCAAAGATGATTTCCCAAAGATAGGTCTTCCCTTAAGGCAAGTTCCCAAGGGACCGGGCAAACTTGAGGTTTCTAGAAATACAGTTGACAGAGATAATTTTCTCTACTTATGCTTTTACTTTAAAACATATACTTGAAAATGAAGTTGCAACATTGGGCATTATTGTATTATAATTCTTGCATTTCCCCTTTTGTCCTTCAGAATCCAGACTATGGGGTCTAGAGGGGAGATAGAAATGGATGCAATTTTGTACTAGAAGACATGGCCCTGCATCTCATCTGACACTTTAAGATCTGATGGGAACATAGTAGTCCAAGTGACTTGGTCAGGTTGTGGAGACAAAAAAGGAGAAATGGAGAAACTTGGACCATTCTTCAACTGAATACAATAGGATCTGTCTACACTGTCTATATTCAGCAAGGTGAAGTAATGCTTGCATTTAGCCACAGAATCCTATTCTTGGGTTCAAGTGTCATAGGGGTGCAAATTGGTGAACCCCTGGGTTCGGGAAGGAAACCATTCTCAAGAATGAGAGGACTCCAAACTTAGCTTAAAAGTAAAAAAGAAAGATTTATTAGTAAGATAGGATTAATGGCCAGCAAGACAGCATGAGTGGAGCAGCCATGGGAGGCTCTCCTCGAATCCCTCAATCCTGGGGATTATATACTTTTTACAATTGTGGGGACGTGATGCTGTGTCATGATGAGCATGTGATTCTCGAGTGGAAAACACTCAGGTATTCGGTGGTGGTGGTGGTGGGGGGACAGATGGATGTCTGAGATATACAATTTGATGTTATCGAGGAGGTGTATTTCTTTGTCTATCTCAATTTAAAGGAATTCCAAGGACAATGGTCATTGCCTTGGGAGTCACCAGGCCAGAAAGGGAGAAGGGAATTTCCCTGTTCACAGCCTGAGTTAAGGGGTACAGGGTCTCTGCCATCTCTGCACAATGCCCATGTCACAAGTGATGATAGAACATTCTGGGTCTCTATCCCTGTTAACTTGGAAAAAACACAAAACTACTAAATTAGTCAGAAAAAGCCAAGTCTTTAATCAAGAGAGGGATAGGTTCACTAATCAATCGACTGCTACACAGAGCCCAGTGCCAAAGACTACACAGGGCCTACACCCTGGGGACTCTGGGAATGTATCCCTGGAAGGATCACAACGCTAGATCATCTAGTACATCCTCCAAAGCACAATAGAATTTGGGTAACTTATATACCTTCTGGGGAACTGTGGACAGGGAAGTATGATTGATTGGCTTTACAATGGCTACAAGGAAATGAGAAATTCAAGACAGGATAATCAGGGAGAAGCTGATACTTTACAATGGATACAAAGGAAAGGGTCTAGGCTAAGGCCTGGGTGACCTGGGAAAGGACTTCAGGAACAGGGGCAAATTTGGGGTTTCCAGATTTCAAGTTGACACCCCATTCCTTCAGGCTAGGGACGTGGCAACCTAATGCCTGTTTGTATGTCCCTTGAACTAATAATTTTTTTACATTTTAAAATAGTTTTGTATTTAAAATGTTTGTATTAAGTTTTATATTTAAAAAAATGTAAAAACCATTCTGGTTCCTCAACAGTCTTTGCTTAAGGGTATTACCAGCATAGGTTTCAGAAATGACAACTTGGTGCCCTTTGAAAGCTCTGTTTCTTCATCTATAAAGTGAGTGGATTAGATTAGCTGTAACATTTTATGATTCTAAGTCAGACCAAGGTATTTTGGCCAGTGTAAATTTTAGTGTAAAAAATATTACCAGAAGAATCTTCGTTTTCGATTAAGGATGACAGAAAGCAAAAGGCTTGTAGACACTTCTAATTGCTGCAAGTTTACTGTAAGTTTGATTGCTCTTTCAGAAATTGCCTTTTCAGCATGGGAAACTAGAAGTCAAATCTTGGCTGAGATAATTTAGTTTGTCCCATTTTATAGATGAAGAACTTTAAATCCAGAGAGGATGAGAAGCCCCGGGTGAGTCAGATAGTTAGATCTAGGGCTAGAACCCAAATCATATTACTCCATCCTATTACTCTTTTAATCCCTCCCCCCAAATGTTCTAAAATAATTGAAGGCTATTTAACATTTTGGTTAGAGTTTAGTGAAAATAAATATGCATCTCTTACCCCTGGCCAAATTCAAAGATCACTTAGGAGTCTGTGGACACAAGGTTAAGGACTCTTGTCCTAGGGCTAGTGGTCCACAAGTTGCTTCCTTTTCCCATCTTAGGTTGACAAAACAAAGCTATTTAATATTTGGGTTTTCAAATCATTGTTAAGAAATCAAAAGTACTTAAAAGCAGTGTTTCTATAAAATGGTGATAGCTTACAAACACAGAACTCTGACACACTCTTCTGCGTTGTCCAACTTGTTACTGCATCTGCCATTAAACATAATAGAAAAGTGTGGGGAGCTTCACAAAATGGTTAGAAATTAATTACTGACTCCATTGCTGTGCTGAATTAAATGGTCCCCTCCCCACCAAGTACAAAAGTTTGTACTTGGTGGGGAGGGGACCATTTTTCTGTGGCCTTGTCCAACTCTCAAATTGTTATATGAAGTACTGTCCAAGGTCACAAATTACTATTTGTGGCAGGAGGGGACTAAACAGGTTTCCTAGTCCCCAGGACAAAAAGGACAAAAAGGCCTTAGTATCCGTCTAGGACCTCTTAGCTCCACAGTAGACTCTAGTTCTCTTAAATAAGCAAAATGTTAATGCTTAATAGTTGATTAAAGATCATTTATTCTTTTTTTTTTTGTTTTTTAACCCTTACCTTCTGCGTGGAGACAATATTGGCTCCAAGGCAGAAGAGTGGTAAGGGTAGGCAATGGGGGTCAAGTGACTTGCCCAGGGACGCGCACCTGGGAAGTGACTGAGGCCGGATTTGAACCTAGGACCTCCAGTCTCTAGGCCTGGCTCACAATCCACTGAACTACCCAGCTGCTCCCTGAAGATCATTTATTCTAGTCCTTGCTTCTAAGATAATGGACTCCAAAGCAACAACTGTGGTTTATTCATTACTTCTGACATAGCATCAGTTCCTGCAATAACACCAAATGGTAGCTCCATGCAGAGATAATGGCAGATTTGTGTAGATATTTTAGGTAATCATTCAATCCATACTTCTCTCATTCTCAATTCTGCTGGACCAAAGCCAATTGCCTAAGATAGTAAAAGTAAGTGAAACTATGAAGCCAGCAATGGAAGCTAGCTACTAGCCAGCAAAAATATTAGGAAGTCTAAGAAAAATAAAAGTGAAGTAGGTTAACTAAGTCCCTCACAGATGAGGAAAAGATAACATGAAAATCCAAAGCTTTGTTTTTCCTTTTCTAGAGGCAGCAGGGGTACACAGTGTATAGAACTCTGGAGCTGGAGTCAAATCCAGTCTGACACTTAATGACTTCTGGACTCTATAGACAAGTCACTTACTTTCTGCCTACCTCAATTTCCATAATTGTAAAATAGGGATAATAATAGCACCTTTATCCCAGGGTGGTTGTGAAGATTAAATAAGATTTGCAAAGGTCTTAGCACAATGCCTAGAAGGCTCTTAATAAATGCTTGTTTCCTTCTTGATTATTTAATTTGTATATCTCTCTGCTTAGGTTGCACAGTGAAAAAAAGGGACTTTGAAATGGTGAAATAATTTAAATTAGTTTCCCTAAGTTATGTGTATAAAAAAAACAGCAAATGGCAGAGCTGTTATCTTAAGTCTATGAGGGGGAAAAAGCAGTATCTGGTAAGTAGGCCTTGGGACAGATTCTCTTGGACATTATTTTCCATTAGAATAATTTATTCTTCCAGGGGATACAGTTGTGGCTTCTCTTTGATCAAATGCAAGTGAATGGCATTTACCTTCCCTCTCTGGTCTTTTGAGCTTCAGTTTAAGTTTGGAGAATGGACAAAGATTTGGCTAAGGTCATTTCCAATATCCAGCAAACTTGGAAATACTGTTGCCATTTTAGAAGAAACAAGCCACATCCTTAAACCTTTTAAGGTGACTTACACAAAGTTGGCACGTTTTTATTGCTGGGCTTTTTGACAATAGCATTTTATAGAAAAAGAAGGTAGGAATGAAAAAGGTGGGAGAAGAGAGGAAAACAGAAAGGAAGAGAGGAAGAATTTAAGTGCCTATTATATGTCATGCAAGCACTTCACAAATATCTTTTAATCCTCACAACAAAGGTGGGAAGTAGATACTACTATTATATTCATTTTGTAGTTGAAGAAACTGAGGCAAGGGGAGATTAATTTACTTGTCCAAGATAATATCTGAGGCAGGATTTGAATTCAGGTCTAGAGCTCTATCTAATAAAATACCAGTGAAATTAAATTTATAAACTATGTGATCCCCAAGTTACCTGAAAAGGAAATATTTGAACAGGATGAAAGCTGTTGAGGATACACGACAAGTGTCATCCATGTAGGGCCAAAGATCACCAGCCAGTTATAGCCAATCCTCAAATTACGTGAATCTCATATGGGTCAGATATTTTTAAAATATTTACAATATAATAATTTCCAAATTGTACTTATGGTGCAGTTTGCCCATGAATCTATTTCCCCTATTATTTTTCCCAAAAGGATCTAGAAGATAGGTAATCCAAAGATTTTTGTCTAGAAAACTCAATACTTCTGGGGAAAAAATGACATTTCTAGTGAAATACATCAGAGTGGAATGACTGCAATGTGATCATCACATTTATATAGCAGTTTACAGTTTGGAAAGCATTTTCCTTTCACCCCTTTGGGGAAAGGTCATCTCTTATTCTCATTTCTCTTGAGGAAGCTGGGGCTCTCAGAAGTCACTAGTCCCCTAAGGTCAGTTACTCAGAGGGTGGTGCTAGAATAAGAAGCTTCACCCCAGGCTACTATCCCATAAAATCTTAACAAAATGTGATTAAAGGCCTACTAGGTACAAAGCAATAAAAAAGACACTCTCAATGTTTACAGAGCTTTATCAGTGTGTGGAGATAAGGCCAGAATTACAACCAGTAATTATGCTATCAAGCAAAGTAAGATAAGTTCTATGGGAAGAGTAGTTCTGGAGGCAGTCAAGTAAAGATGCAGAGCACTGCAATTTGAGATTTGCCTCGGAGGAGGTATGCCCTGGGGTAGGGAAGGAAGGATATTCAAGTTAAGGAGGTGTATTGCTAGCAAAGGCACAAAGGCAAGAAAGCCCAAGGCATATTTGGCTAGACATCAAATACTTTTAGTTAGTCTAAAGCAAGTAAAGGGGAATTTGGGATCAGTGGCCTGTATTATCCCTTTAGAAGGTGATACTCTGGGTGATGTGCAGGGAAAAGGGAAGTTACCTAGAATAGGAAATTTAAAAAAAGGGTCAAATACCATACGAAGATCCGGATAAAAAGATAAAATGAAGAAGATGAACTGGAATATATCTAAGGTCCCCGTTAATTTAAAACCCAACGCCCAGCTCAATCCCTTGAGAAATTTGGCTCAGAAAGGAAGAAGAGAAATAGGAATGTTATCGGGGGTACCATATGGGTGTCAAAGTGAAAGGCCCCCCCCAAGATAAGACTTCTGGTGGAGAGACAGAAGCTAGAGAAGGGAAAGAGATGGAAGATGCTGAAAAATAGCCTCCCCAGAGGTATAAAGGATTTCCTACAGGGAGAGGGGTTAGTTTAAAGCAGAAAGGATAGGGTAGATAGAAAGGCTAAATGAGAGAGATTTCCTAAGTATAACAGAAGTTTGAATAGTTGGCCTAGAGTAGGAGATGGGCCAGATTGTAAACTATAGATGGCAAAAATAGCCACAGAAGAAAATCTCACTTTTTAACCCTTGCTTTGGGATAAATTTAGATCATCTTCATTTTGCAACTCTGCCTGTATTATTAGGCTATTAGACAGACCACAGAATGTTTAATTTGATTGTGAAATTTCAATGTCACTTTTTAGAACCTGTTTGTCAAGTGTTGCCAAATATGTTTGCCCAATGTTGTACTGTTACTCTATATAAACTTATGCAGGTGTATATCTTCCCTCATAGAATAAGAGAGGAAGGCCATTAAAAAAAATTTTTTTAGTAGCCCTAGCACCTAGCCATGTGCATAGCACATAGTAATTGCTTAATAAATGCTTATTGATTGGTTTTGAAGCAAATGGCAAATTTTTGAAGCCAGTAGTGAAAAAAATAATTATGAAGGGGAATGGGTGAGGGAGAATTAAAATAAAATGCATTAGATAAACAAAACTATATAACCAAAAATATAATGAAAATATAAATCCACACAATTGTATTCCTCTCCAATTCCCTTATTTGGGTCAATAGGGGAAAAGTTGTGGGAGAATTAACCTGACATCCATTTGAAAAGCAGATTTTCCAAATTCCTCAACTTTTGGACATGAAGGCACTACTATTATACCTTTATAATGTTCTTCCTTTGTAGCTGTTTTTTTTCTCCACTCCTCCAAGAAATAATAACAACAATAACGCCACAGTCATAGCCTTATCAACTTTTCTATGACAAATGCATGGCAAAGCAAGTAATTTGGAAAATACAGGGAATTATGAACATAAGAGATTTTAATTAAATACAGTGCAAATAGGAGATAAAGGTCATGGCTCCTACTATTATTTCCAAGTATAGCTCTGTTTTAATCTTCTAAATTTAGGGTGTTTGCAGGTTTTCTGGTAGTAATTTTAGAGAGCTAGCTCTAAGGTAGGAAATTAATAATTGCATTTATCTGAGACCCAACATGGCTCTAACTCTTACTGAATACTGGGTAACGGATCATAAAAATATTTTCCAGTCAGGATTACAAAGTTTTCCTACAAAGGAACATACATACTAAAGATAAACACAACACACACTCTACCAGATTGTGAACTTAAGATATAAAACCAAGTAAGAAATTTTATTAGTATTTTTCTATGATTAGTTTAGAATCATCTTTTCTCTCGCCTGATCTGTAATATTCTTTGTAGCTAAATTAGAATATTTTTTTGTTTTCCACTCTTTAAAATGCATTGCATTTTTCTTATAAACTGCATTCTCTGATTTTCTTATCTGCTTGCTTCAAGGAAATCCAGGTGTTTAATATGCTTCCTCGAAGTTTAGCCCATACCAAATGGTTATTTAATCCAAATATCTGGGCTGCAAATTGAGCTGCTCCCTCTGGTGAAAGTATAGTTGAACAGCCAAGACCTGTAGGGATAGAAAAAAAAAGTCAAGAGAACTGAGCTATCATAACACAATAATGAATACATGTTTTATTGCTCTTTGGGTATGGTTCTTAATTCTGCCAACAGTGCATTAGTGTCCCCATTCTGCCTTCTGCTTGCCCCATAGTGCTTTCCCCCATACCCAGGTCAGCATCTATCATTTTTTTGTCATATTAGTCTGATAGGTGTGAGGTGGTTTCTCAGAGTTGTTTTAATTCCCGTTTCTCCTCTAAATAGTGATTTTAATTGAGGAATGACTTGTTTTCTTATAAATTTGACTCAGTTCTCTATATATTTGAGAAAAGAGGCCTTTATCAGAGAAACTTGAAAGTTTTTTTTTCCAGAAATTACTTTTTCACTCTAAAGAAATTTAACATAGATCGCTTATTAGCCATGTTATTAAACAGAACTAAAATAATAGGCTATTTTAAAACCCACCAACTTTTTCAATGGCAGGATATATGGGAGACATACCTTCTTTAATTTGGTAGGATAGGTATGTAAAGTTTAGCTTTAGCCTTAAGAGAAGCTAAATGTCATAACAAAAAATATCGAAGACTTAATAGTTATGTCACCAAATAATGATTGAATATCATGATGGTAGGATATGCTTAATGTAATAACAAAATCTGCTTTTAAAAATTAAAAGTTACTAATATAAAAATTGAAGTACTTACCACTAGGCATTCGAAGTGAGGACCATACATCCTGCGCCCCCCAATCAGGTGTAAGCGGAGGACAGTTGACTACTGGATATGCAGTGTTACCAGACATCACAGGTCCCAAACCATTGCTCCTGCCAGCTACAGCTACAAATACAGTAGGAACACCATCTCCTAGATGAAATGAGAGCTCACAATTACAGATCAAAAAGCTCCATAGAAAACACTCCAAAGTATCAAAGTCTCAGGGTTGAACTTTCATTACATTTGAGCTGTCTTTAGTATTATGGGAAACATGGATGTCTCCTAGTCATGGTACCACTGGTGCTCAGGGTTTGCGTGTCCTTAGTTCACAAAGGACATGCTACCACTTGAATCTAGCGGTTCACTTCATGAAATGCAAACAGGGAGAAGACTCATTAGGTGAAATACTATCAGAGACTAAGGATCTTTCTTGAAGGCAGTTTAATAACTGGTTTACTTGTGTCAAAATTATCAGCAACTCTGGATATTATTTATGTCTATAACTTCTTACACTTTTCTGCAGATATTCTTTCTCTAGTAAATCCTTAACTTCTTTTTTCTACAACTACTCACAAGGAACACATTCCTCTTAAGAGAAGAAATCATGGCTAAGTTGAGAAGAGCATTTGGTCATGTCAAATTGGTTCTATTTGGCAGGAAGCAATTTAAAAAATGGAAAAGTTTACCCCAAAGGAGATACAGTTATGCACATCTCAGCCTTACCTCCCTCCCTGATTTGCTGATTCAGTCTATGTTAATCTAGTTACATGGTTTAACTATGGGAAAAAAAAAAAAAGAAAAATCCCAGAAAATAAAAATTAAATGGTTTATAAGTTTTAGATTGCTCACCAAGGGAGTACAGGCTGTAACATGGTCACGTGTGCCAGCCCAGGATGTGACTCATCTCCCTTTGTCTTGTTGACTAAGAGCTGACCTTGCCCAACCCCCAAAGCTTTGACTTGTCTGGGGATTGTAGGAAGCAATTTAGAAAAAAGATTATTTTAAAAAAAAACTGGTTTCACCTGAAGCCTGATGTTCTATTTCCCTAGCTTTTGGAAAGGAACATAACTCTCTTGGCTGCTGGCCCTTGCCCTCCAAAGTCCTTCTCTCTCCATACCCACACTCCTCCAGTATGCCTCTACTGTTCTTGAGGATCCCCCTTAGAACTTGCAGTGCCTTTGTTTAAGAAAGCTCTTAATTAATGGAATAATGGCTCCAAAGGGTAAGAGCAGAGGTACTTGTAGTGCAGTTGTGAGTTGTGCTCCTTTATAGCCCTCCCAGCCCCCCAATCTGGTGATTTAGTTAACAAGTAAGTGTTTGCTTACATGTGCAGTTTCAGCCATACAGGGCAGGTCTTGGGAGGTATCCTGGGGTCCCACTGTATTTAAGAACTCCCTTCATAAGCTGGGTATCCCACCCTCTCTTTACTCTCTTCCTTGAGAAAGTTTGCTTGCCTTTCATGAAAGGCTGATAAGTGAGGAGATTTAAGATATACTCTTTCATCTGTTGTCAAAATATAAAGTGGGGCCTGTTTTGCTAAAAAAGAGGACAAAATAAAGCGGAATGGGGTTTTTCACTGACCTTTTAAAGTCTGGAATTGAGATTGCATATCTTGTATTTTTACAAGAGGGCAAGGAAAAAACTTAAAAACTAAAGACTAGACTTTAATGCAGATAGATGTTTTATAAAGTACTACTAAGATTTAGATCATGATATAGGCCCAAGGGTATGTCTATGTTCTACTTAATCCATATATCAATTTTACTTATACTTCCCCTTTACATTCCACCTTCACTCTTGTCCTTTAATTGGAAAACCTTAACTTTAAGAATACTATAGAGTAGTGCTGGTGAACCCTTTAGAGACCGAGTGCCCGAACAGCAACCCTCATGCTGCATATGAGCCACCCCCTGACCCTAGATAGGGTAGGAAGTGCTAACTTTGGGCTGCTGGGCAGAGGGGCAGGAGAGCACCCCACCCCCCCCGGCATGTGTGCCATATGCTTGCCAACATGGCTATAGAGGCTCACCAAATTCCCCCCCATACCATATACCTTTGTATGCCTGGCAAAATAGTAAAACTCTTAAACATTATTGGTAGAAAACATAATTTTATGACAAAGTGATGAATAATATCCACACAACTTTACGATTTGTAGTTTTATGCAAGAAGTCATTTGAAGTTTACCTTCGTACTCAGCTTTAATCTTTAGAGTTTCATCTGGCCCTTTATGGGCAGATGTTACTCGGAGTTCACAGGGAATTCCATAGTTTCCACAAGCCTTCTTAATTTTTTCACAATGACCAAGGTCAGAAGTAGAGCCCATCAACACCACAACTCTGCACGAACTTTCTACTTTCTGAAGTAACTAATGAGAAAGATATGGATGTGAGAGTGTAATAGGGTAAAAGCTAATAGGTATTCAATCACTAAAGAGTGATAATTCAAAGTATAAAAAATGTTCAATTTTTTTTTAATCTTTTGGCAGTACATTTTTAAGATTCAGAAGCAAATGTCAAGAAATCTAGCTAAATAAATTTATGGAGAAAAAAGAAATTTCCAGGATAAATCTTAGGATCATTAGGAATCCAAACCAATCTGGACAATTTAGAGTTTCTACATTGTCACCACTACATAATGAAAATGGACCATAGCAATAAATTGAGATACTTTAGAGATTTTAAGCCAACAATCAAGTCTGGTATATTGTACTTCCTCAGGCAGTGATGGGCAAACTACAGCTCTCCGGCCAGATGTGGCCCCCTGAAAGGTTCTATTTGGCATGCCCCACATTATTCCTAATCTAATGAATACAATGAGTAGGATACAATATAATGAAACTTCGAGAGTTGCCTTAGAAACAGATGGACAGATGAGCATTTCCTTTCCTTTGGCCCCCTCTTTAAAAAGTTTGCCCATCACTGTCCTAAGGCATGGAAGCATACCAGAACATATGATATGAGAGATTTTTTCTTATAGAAAGGACATATGGATATACAGATTGCTTGTATAAAAAGGTCAAACTTTAGGAGACCACCCCTCCCCACCAAGCTCCTCAAAATTCTCAACAAGAGAATTAAAAAAAAAAAATCCGAGAGAAACATGTAGAAAGAAAACACAAAATGTGTAGCCTATTATATAAAAAAAGTACCTCCACTCTTTCTGCAACCCATTCAAAGTTTCTCTTCACCATCTGAAGGCCTTCAGGAGTCACTTCTTTAAGGTCTCGGTATGACTAAAAATATAGATCCAGAAAGTTTAGTATCAGTTTTCTCACAAAAAGCTTCCTTAACTTTTCAGAATGAGCAACCCCAACAATTTAGCTGGAGATTTGCTGTTTTTATTTGAATTTTTATATTTCCATCCATATTTCTGTTAAACAATTGTAGTACCTAGGTTCATGAGGGGAGAGGAAGAGAGGAACCTGTCAAAAGCATTCATTTATGAATGATTTTACATATTTTTCAGATTAAACTCAAAACTATTATCTAGAAATTATCAAGAAAATTTAATCAAATTATTCTTTTGGTTGTACTAGTGTCTTCATTTCTACTGTATCTCCTCCTAACCTGATCTAAGAAAGGATACAATCCAAAACATCACCTGTTTGTCTTTCTGTTGGGCTCGATCACCAGATGGCCAGAGTCTCCAGGAATCATTATCAATAACATCGGCAAGTACAATTTCTTTTGTAGTTACATCAACACCAAATTCAATCTATAGAGAAAAAGAGAAATCACTTGGAAAACTAAAGATTATCTCATTACTTTTAAGTTTTATTTAAAATCTCCATTTGTTTTTACCTTCATGTCAACCAGTGTACAGTTCTGAGGTAACCAGGACTTTTCCAGTATTTCAAAAATAGCCTGTGTGGAATGACTCATGATATCCACTTCAGTCTGACCTATGCTAAGTCCAGCAAAGCACCATTTTGCAGCAATAAGCTGTTCTTCAGACCACTGTGGATCATTGTTGGCGTCATCCTGTGAATGAATAACAAATCTGTGAAGGATTTAAATCTGAATTTTCCTGAAATCTTAATAAAATCTGATGGAAGATTTAATTCTTTAAGGTTCTTGTTTACTAAAATTTTAAATGAATACAAAAATTAAATCATAATATAGAATTTATTTTCTCTTTTGCTAACTTTTTGTAAAGTGTAAATTTATATATCTTTTCCACTTTAGTTTACTTTTTTTTTTTTTAACCCTTGTACTTTCCGTGTATTGTCTCATAGGTGGAAGAGTGGTAAGGGCGGGCAATGGGGGTCAAGTGACTTGCCCAGGGTCACACAGCTGGGAAGTGGCTGAGGCCGGGTTTGAACCTAGGACCTCCTGTCTCTAGGCCTGACTCTCACTCCACTGAGCTACCCAGCTGCCCCTTTAGTTTACTTTTTAATGCTGCTTTCAGTAGGAATTTAAAAATAAACAAGTTAGCTTTGAAAAATGAATAGCCTATTAGCACCCCTTATGAAATATATTACTAATATCTGGTTTATATAGTAACTTGTTCAACAAATGTTTATTAAGGCATTTACTATTATGTGCAAACATTGTGCTAAGTATAGGAATAAAAATAAAAAAATAAAAATAAAAATCAATCCATCCTTTACTAGGAACTCATATAAACAATTGTGTATAAAGAAGCAAGGAACAGGATAAACTGGAAATTATCACCAAAGAGAAGGCATTGGAATTAAGGGGGACTGGAAGAAGTTTCCTGTAGAAGGTAGGACTTTAGTTGAAACTTGGAAAGAAGTCAGGGAAGCCAAGAAACCAAGATTAGGAGGGCTGAAGGTTCCATGAATGTGAGGCATGCCTGGAGGTGAGAGATGGCATGTCTTGCTCCAAGAACAAGGCTAGTGTCACTAGATTACAGAATCCATGAGAGGTGTAAGGTTTGAGAAAACTGAAGAGAAAGGCAGAAGGGTCAGTGAAGGATGTTATGAAGGGCTCTGTCAGAGGCTTTTGTAGTTATTTAAAAGATGGGTGATAGGATCAGACTCCTGGGTGGAGGACAAACTGGACTGGGGGACATGAGGTAGGGAGACCAACCAGTAGTTTACTACAACAATCCAGGGGTCAAGGTGAGAAGAACTTACATTAAGATACTGGCAGTATCAGGGGAGATGTTTATGAAGATAGAGCTGAAAGCCCTGGTAACAGATGGGATGTGGGGGTGAGAGTAAAGAACCAAGGCTGATCCCCATGCTGCTGCCGGGTAACTGCTCATACCCTTGATAGTACTGGTTTGAAGAGACTACTGTTCAGTTCTGGAGGTGCTGAGTTTTACGCTATCTATGGGATGGCAGCTGGAGATGGAAATCTGAGTCATTTGCACAGAGACAATCCCAAAATTCATGGGAGCTTAAGGAGGTCACCAAATGCAACAGGATGGAGGAAAAGATTCAAAGATCCAGATTCAAAACTTTGGAATCATCCCTGACTACTCATTCTCTCTCACAACACACATCCCAATGTCTGCTGGGCCTTGTGGATTCTCCCTGTACTTGCCCAGCCACCACTGAGGCAGTCTTTTCTCCCCTCTCATGAGAACCAGAACAAAAGCCTGTCTTCACCCATCACCAATCCACCATCCATCCATATGCTGCCTGAGAACATCCCCAAAGCACAGGTATGACCCCATTACTCCTCTGGTTCTCCACTGCTACTAGGACCCAATGCAGTGTCTCCCCTACCCCCATGACCCCAAAAGCAGTTCCAAAGATGGCTCCAGTTTCCTTTGCAGGCTTCTTTCCTATTGTACTGCACGCTGCATTCAAAAGGGACTGTTTCCCATTCCTCAACCCCAGCTTCCCCCCTCCCCCCCAGCTGCTTGTCGGGCTGCGCACACATTTCTGCTCCTCCTGTCTGTACAGACCTCAAGTTCTCTGCTCCCTTCATTCAAGGCTTAGCTCAGGTGCAACCTTACACAAAGCCTTTCCTGATCTTCCAGTTTTTAGTGTTCCTTCACCTAAAAAAAAGATTATCTCATATTTATTTACCTATCTTAAAAATTGTCTTCTATTTGGACTTCTAATCCACCACCCTGTCACCACCAAATATTTTCTTTTTAACTGTCCCAACAGCCTTATTATAAGTGCCTAGCACACAGTAAGGTTTAATAAACTATTTATTAACTAAATTCAATTGAACTAGGTGTTTCTTGCTTTTACCTGTAACATATACACAGCAGGGTGGGCCAAAGCATTTTGGGCTAATTAACCACATTTTCAGAAAGCAATACAACTACAATTTATCTGACCTGCCTCCACCTTAAGAATTTCACAGAAGCCTAGACAACTTCAAAGAGATTTCAAGCCCTCTAGGCTTCATATGGCCTAGCAAATAAAGGGAATTATAATCAACAACTTTATAGATTCTGTATTAACACAAGTACTAAATCAACCTCCTTCATGATAACCTTGTTTTTAAGCATCTCAGAAAATAGACACTTAGGGAGCAGCTGGGTAGCTCAGTGGATTGAGAGCCAGGTCTACAGACTGGAGGTCCTAGGTTCAAACCTGGCCTCAGACACTTCTTAGCTGTGTGACCCTGGGCAAGTCACTTGACCCCCACTGCCCACCCTTACCACTTCTTCTGCCTTGGACGCAATACACAGTATTGACTCTAAGAGAGAAGGTAAGGGATTTAAAAAAAAAAAAAGAAAAGAAAATGGACACTTACAGTTATGATATTATAAATTAATGGCTAGAGTTCCTCTTTAAAAATCAAGCATTCATTAAAAGGCAATAATGAGGTAACATAAAGGCTAAAACAAAAGAAAAATGAAAATTTTCAAAGAAAATGAATTCCCAAGACATCCATGTAATCATTTTTGTCCAGAACAGGTAATGGGAATGTTGCCAGTTTTCCTTCTTTTGACTGTATCTGCATTATTCTGACCAATGACAGACTTTTAATTTAAATTAACTTGTTAATACCATCCAAAGCAAATGAGCTTAAAACTTTTCGACTCATTGTCAATGTCCAAAATACAATGTGCCCTGACCACCTTCAAAATAACGTGCCTTAAAATTCATTAAAGGTAAGACTGGAATTGCAATTCAGCTCAAGTTTATTTAAAAAAACCAAACAAACAAAACTTTTTTATAGTGACAAATAAGATAATAATTACCTTGAAAAACAACTCCACTTTAGGTGGGTAGAACTTGTATCCTTCTTTGACACCAGGATTTCTTTTGAGAAAAGAACCAGTTGCAATTCTTCTACATACCCATTCAATTGGAATCATTTCACACTGAGGTGCAATAAAAGCTGTCTCACCACATTTTTTGGTGAAAGCAGTTTTGATACCTGGGAATGAAGAAAAAGTAGTTTCAGATTTCTAGTTGACATCAATCCCAAGAATATTTGTTTAAACCAAAAACAAACTGTGCTTAAGTAAAACTCGATAACTAGTGATGTTTTATAAATATTTTAATGAGTTTGTCATTGTCAGAGCCTAACAAATCCTCCAACCTCCAAAGAATCCTTCTCTTGTAACAAAAGGAAAATGGCAAAGCCTAATTGAAATATCTACCCTGACTAACAGCTATGAACCTACAACTGTAATTGATATTTTCTTCATGAAGAAGGCAAAGGTACACCATCAGTTCCTTGGAATCAAGATTCTACTAGCAATATATGAAATCAGAAAAATAGTGTAAGATGGAAGGTAAGGGTTTAAAAATAAAATATAAGTGCCATTCAGTCACTATTTTTATCAATTCTAAGAGAGAAGGTAAAGGTTTAAAAACAAGACAAAAAACCACCAAGTGTTAGGGATGCCTTGTTTTTCTACTTGCAACCACTTCTGGAGATGCTCACTCTGCCTCAGCTACCCAGAATTGAGCCTTTTCTTATAAAAAAGAAAAGGAGACTTTAAAGAAGCCCAGCTGTGTGATGTTCCAAAAATGGGAAGAAGCAGTTTTCTGTCTGTCTGGCGGGGCTTGAGTAAACCAGAGGGAGTTTGTACAAATTAGTTCTCTTCTCTGGGCCTCTGTGTACTCATTTGCAAAGGGAAGGACGATACCCTGGAAATGTTATCAAATACACAATAAAGGAACCATCTGTTCAAAGATTTTTATGGGAACATTATTTGCAGTTACCAGGAACCATTTAAGTGTCCAAAACCAGAATGATTTAAATATATTGACATGCATTTGCTCATCACTGAATGGTGCTGTGCTGCTGCCAACACTGTATCAATAGAGAGTACTGGTTCTAACGGGCAGAAGAGAGGTAAAGGCTAGGCAAAGGGGGTTCAGTGACTTGCCCAGCACCACCCAGCTAGAAGTGTCTGAGGCCAGATTTGAACCCAGGACCTCTTCCATCTCTAGGCCTGGTCTTCAATTCACAGCCACCCAATTCCCCATTTGATCTTTTAAAGTCTTTCATGTTATCCTCATGGAAAAGGTGCTAGTGGAGAGTAGGCTAGCTAAAAGCATCATGAGGTAGATTTGGAATCAGTTGAATGACTAGATCTTGAACAGACATTAATTCAGTGATGTCATCTGGGACTGAGCTGCCAAGTGGACTGTCTTAAAGATAGTGCCTCTGCTAGTGGCTCTTCATCCATCCATCCATCCATCCATCTATCTATCTATCTATCTATCTATCTATCTATCTATCTATCTATCTATCTATCTATCTATCTATCCATTCATTCATTTTTCTGTTAGTGTTTTAAATGAATAATTTTGATGAATGCATGGATTAAAGGCATTTGTCACAAGAGAAACAGTGTTAAACCCGGGAGTTACAAACACAAAACGCAAGATCATTAAAGACCGTTCTGCTTTTAAGGAGCTTCTCTCCTAGGAGGGGAAGACAACACACGAAGGGGTTAGTTTGGGAGTCACTGGAATGGGGAGGGAGCCACAGAACCCTACCAGGGGATCCATCCTTTCTAGGAACAGGGACAGCATCTCTGACATGAGGGATTGTTTCAGACTTTCAGGGCCTAGCAAACAGTGGCCCGATGGATGGCATAAGCTAGATTTGCAGAGGACCCAGTTTTGAGGGAGATGATCTGATCAAATAGATGAAACCTCATCTTTCATGGTCTGTAACCAGGACAAATTATCCTCTCACTTTCCAGTCATTTCAGATGCCTCCTTCTCCCTCTCTCTCCAGACTGTCTTACCCTTCTAGAAGGGAAGCTCCTTAAGGGTAGTGACTTGCATCTCTAGTCCTTGGCACAGTAAGGGAGCACACTTAATGAATGCTCTTATTATTCATTCATCTTGACAGGCTAGAATGAAGGGCCCAAACTAAATAATTGTCAAGTCCTATACATAGGTGCAAATACTCAATTTCCACAAAATAAAGCAAGGGGAAGGAGAGTATGACCAAATGAACAAGTCCTTGGTAAAAACCTGGGAGCCTGATGATATGAGAATGGTCACTGAACAGACAATGCCAAGCCTGTTTTCACAAGGCCCCTGGTGCATGGGGGCTCTAATTCTAGTCTATACAATAGAATACTCTGAAGGTAAAGCTCTAAAAGAGCTCTCTTCCAGGGGTTGGAGGAGGAGGGGGTGCGGGGGGGGGCAGCTAGGCAGTTCAGTGGACTACAGACGGGAGGTACTAGCCAATGTGGCCTCAGATACTTCCTTGCTTTGTGACCCTGGGCAAGTCATTTAAGCCTCTTCTGCCTTGGAACCAATACCCAGCATTAATTCTAGTCAGAAGGTAAGTATTTTAAAAAAATTACTCTTCCTTAAGGGATGTGTGAATGGGTTGTTGAGGTAAAACTCATCTTTGTCTTGTTACATGCAGCATTTAGATGATAGATTTGTCATCCACTCAAACATCAAGACAAGTCAATAAAACTCAATAAAGAAGACTCAACTGCATCCCAGGTTGATGTAATCCATGTGAAAACAAAAATAAAACCTCCCCAACCCCCTTGAATTTAATCAATCATTTGAGATTATGTCATAAAAGAAGGTGGTGGTCTGAATGGAATCTAGGAAATGGAGAGCCAAAAGATCACTCAGTTCTGTTAGGGGAAGAGGATCCTGTTTCCAAAAGTAAAATATTAGACCCCCTAAAATGAAGAAGGGTCATTTATCACATCTTATAGGAATGTTCTGCCAAATCTAGAATACAATAAATCCATTTCTTTTCTCTAAGGTCCCTAGAAAGAAGAAACAGAAAAGTCAGGGAGAAGTTATTTCCAGTCGATTCACCCTACTGGAAAGAATACTGAACAATATCAGTGATCTGCCCTGATGTGAGTAACTGCTTTTAATAGTACTAGACCACATCTCTACAATTAATTTTATGTCATTTTTGCTAATATCCTTCCATAACTCTCCTATAGAAGAGTTACCTAATTATCTGAAAAGCTTCTCCTCGTTTTCTGAGCATTTCACAGCTTACATGAATAGACAATTTCTTTTTCAAATCATTTCATTTTCCCCAAAATGTATTTCTGACACTTTTTGTGTGTATAAGTTATTGTATTACTTTTCTGCACTGGTCAATAAAACTAAATGTCTAAGCAGAAATTAAAATAAATGTATTTTAATAAATTAAGAGAATCAAAAATAATAAGATTGAAAAAATTTTAAGTTAAGATTTTGAAGTATAACAAACAGGATTAATACATAGTTCTAAAATTAAATTTTCATCACCCTACTAGTTTCCCAAAGAAAGGTCTTTTGTCCTTGAACTTCAAATAGTGAGTGTGGCAAGAAATATTATAACTTAATATTTCTAGAGATACTGAAAAGGTTTTTAATATACTTTTAATTTTTCCACAATATAAGCTCAAAGAAAACTTTGTTCAATGATCTTTTTATTAATACCAAGTAAGATATAAAATGGGATATATAAGCTCAAGAAAGATGTTCACTCCTGGTGTGGATGATGTCTTGGACTAATTCCAAATGGAAGCAGCATTTCCTAGAGATGGTGAGGTCATTTAGTTGCATAAAATGCTAGTACTGATTGCATCAAGTCAAAGAATACTAGAGGGCCTCCTCAATTAGATCCTAGGTCACTCAAGAAATTAGCCTAATTATCCACACTGGAAAAAACAAATGAAGAAACAAGAGAGAAAAAAGGGGCATTTACCTGCTTCCTGTAACACCTCGAAGATACAGCTGGTAATTTTGTTTGAGATTGCAGCTTTTCCTTCCAAGTGATTTTTTCTAGCTGCGTTGCCTGCAGTAATCTGGTCTTTAGACTGCAAGAGGACTTTTCCAGGGCTATCCAACAGTTCATAGACTTCTTTTGTTTTACCCTCATAGAGTTTCTTGCCAATCTTCAGTACTGGGGAAATAAAACAGAAATGTTTAAGAATACTTGAATAGGGGGCATCTGGGTAGTTCAGTGAATTGAGAGCCAGGCCTAGAGATGGGAGGTCCTAGGTTCAAATTTGATTTCAGACACTTCCTAGTTGTGTGATTCTGTGTAAATCACTTAATCCCCATTGCGCGGGCCTTAACACTTCTGCCATGGAACCACATCAATAAGACAGTATTGATTCTAAGATGGATGGTAAAGGTTAAAAAAAATAATAATATTTGAATACACTAAGTAGAAAAGATGCAAAGAACAAAAGTTATTTCAGTAAATTTACAGCAGCTAACATGAACTAAAAATTTGTCTGAATATTTTTTTTTTAAACCCTTGTACTTCGGTGTATTGTCTCATAGGTGGAAGATTGGTAAGGGTGGGCAATGGGGGTCAAGTGACTTGCCCAGGGTCACACAGCTGGGAAGTGGCTGAGGCCGGATTTGAACCTAGGACCTCCTGTCTCTAGGCCTGACTCTCACTCCACTGAGCTACCCAGCTGCCCCCTTGTCTGAATATTTTAAAGGATGATTTTTTCTGATATGGATACTCACTCTGTTAAGTTTTATCAGAATTCCTACATGCCTGAGCAGATGGTATTTGTTTTTAAAAACTCATCATGAAAAAGCCAGTCTTCTTAGAGACAAACTTCCCTAAATTCAGATTACTTTGCACATCTGAGAAACATGGTTGCTATCTGTGCCAATAGTCAAAGCCTTTAAGAGTTGGTAGGACTTGCCAGACTTTGTGCTTCTTAAATTATTTAATTTGAGACCCCAGAAAAGAATAATAAAATCCTACTTTATAATGTTTATGTTTTGGTTAAAGCCAAATTACTGGACTAGAAAAACTTCTGAACAACAATTCAACTCTAGTGACAGTTCAACAAGGTAATGATTATAAAAATGTGGTCTGGCACATAATCAAAAATTCAATTTAACCGTCAACTGGAAGAGAACAGGACTGGTATGAAAGTGGCAGAAATGCTACAGAAAGGAATAGATTTGTTTACTAGTATTATCTTATTATTATTATATCAGTATTATTATATTATTGGTATTATAAATAATAACAGAACCAGTTATTTTATGATGATTAATTTTAAAAATTAAATCTATCCTCTATTTTTCAGGAAAACTAGTTCCATGCAAATATTTGTTGAATCGAGTTGGTAACCTTCAAGTATATGATTAATTTAGCTTGAGTTTCTATGGTCTCTAGATATGGGTTTTTCTCTGTGTAATATCAATATATCTTTTAAATTTATTTCTTGTTTTTCCCTAACACTGTACTTCCCCCTACCCCAGGTTCCTTTCCTCTGCTAAAGTCCTGTAAAACAACTATTTAAAAAACAAACTTTTTTTTTTTTAAAGAAAAAGATTTTTTTAAAAAAGGAAAATCATCAGATCCGGCCTCACACACTTCCCAGCTGTGTGACCCTGGGCAAGTCACTTGACCCCCATTGCCCACCCTTACCACTCTTCCACCTAGGAGCCAATATACAGATGTTAAGGGTTAAAAAAAAAGGAAAATCAACATACCAGAACATCTGAAAACATGTACAACAGGCAGGCAACATTTGTAGCTGTCTACCTATGCAATGAAGTAGGGTATAATGCATACATTTTTAAACTGCTCTCCTCCTAAAACCCTCAGGACTAAGAGTGACTTTTGTTTGCTAACCAGTCGCTGAGCAATCAGGGCTATTTTAGTTGCTGGTTCCAGACAATGGATTTCAGCCAAGGACTAGTGGTTAAAATTGGAATTTTTCTTAACCTGTGTAAAGTCTAATATTTTCCCCATATATCTGATTGCTATCTAAACAGTATTTCCTTCTCCCCTATCTTAATTTTATATATAGCACTTTCATGTTCATATACACAATATGCATTAGGCAATTCTTTTGATTTCCTTTTCTACTATTTGTCAGACTAAGAAAAGTTAGCCAGTTTTTTATGTACTGGCAATTCACTGGGAATGGGGATATATGGGCAGACCTGCATAGTAAATGCAAGTCCTAGTCTTAGTTCCTTTCCTACTCCAGCCTTTGCCCCACCAAACCAATAAACATTTATTAAACACTTCTTGTGTGACAGTCAAGTGCTGGGGATAAATAATACAGTTCAGTCCTCCAATCAGAAGCAGGAGAGTAAGGGGAGGCCAAGCAGAGCTACTGATGTAAAAGACACAACCTCAACTAGGGCTTTCAGAGAATTTAGGTGAGAAGGGTCCACATTGGGTGCAGGATATGGAGCTTGAAAAGACAAGGCTTAAAAGAGAACCCTGTGAAGGACAAAGAGAAAGTCAAGTAAAGATAAAGAGAAAATAACTACTGTAGAATGAAACACAAGGACAAGGGTTACTCCTCAGTTCTGCCTCAGTGTGGAATAGAAGAATAAGAATAGGGAAAGATGTCAAAGAAATTGGCTTTGATTTATCTGATAATCTAAAAAATGGGCCCGAGATTTTAAGACTTTTCAGACATTGCCCTCTTCAGGGGCCGAAATCTGAAATAATGAGGAAAGCAAAGGTTCAAACCTCTGCAAACATTGATTTATTAGGCAATGTATGCCAATTACACAAGAAATCAGGACTAAGCCTCCTCATATTCTCCATGGACCCTGAATACTGGGGGAGACTTGATCTTTATGTATTAAAAGAAAACAGTCTATAAAACAGGATTCAAGATTAAATAACTACTTTCTAATTGGAGGAAAGATTGGAGAGTAAACAAGTGCAATTTCCTGAAATCAGAAAAAATGTCCTATTGCTCCCAAGTGTCTGAATTCAATCAAAGGAATAAGGGAGCAATAAATGGTTGACCAGCAGTTATAAGATATAAGATTATGAGAAAACTCCACGCAGCAATCTTTGGGGCAGTATCACCTAGGCCCTTAGGTAAGGTAAGCAACAGGCAGAGATAGGTCAGCTTCTTAGCACATAGGGCTAAACTGGATTAGATCCAGAAGTCTATAGAAAGGTAAGGAACTGGATTTAAAATTGAGCCACAACATGGAGTCAGTTTTGGTGACACAATTCCCTCATCCCCTTAAGTTGGGGGAGGTAAAGTGTAGCAAAAGAGACCAGAATGAGTTAGGGAGAGGTATCAGACAAGGCGAAGAACTTAGCTAGGAGCCAGGAAGTTAGAATCCTACTTCAGATATTTACTAGCTTAAATTAGGCTATTGGCAGTACCTACCTCACAGAATAGTTATAAGTATCAATGTAATAATATATGTAAAATGCTTTGGAAGTCTTAGACTCAATAAAAATGTTAGTTGAGATTATAGGCACTAAAGAGCCATGGAAGGTTTCTGAACAAGGTAAGGATCCTATATTTTAGGAAGATTTATCTGGCAATAATAGTGCAGGACGGGAGAGTAGAATTATTTGTTCTTCCAACACCTTCCAGAGGGGAGGGTAACTTAAAGATTGTAAGCATTCCACTCTACTTAGCAAAAAATATCGTAAATCTCTTAGCATCTCTGGGGTCCAATACAACTTCAGATTCTACATGACCAGTTATCCAGAAAGTATAGGGCTAAAATCAAGAGAACTGCTCTAGTTCCAGCCACTACTAATTTTATGATTTTATACAAATAACATAATTTGCCTGAATCTCAATTCACTCATTTTTTCAAATGAGGAATTTGAAAGCCTACACAAGGTTGCTTATTAAATATGTTAGAGCATTTTAATCTGGAGGTCTGCTAACTTGTCTTAAAATTTTAAAAAATATTTATTTTGGTATAATTGGTTTCTTTAGTAATCCTATGTATTATGCTTTGTGAATTTAAAAATATTGAGACAGTGTGCCCACAGGCTTCAACAGAGAAGTCAAAGGAGTCCACCACACACACACACACACACACACACACAGTAGCTAGCATTTATATATATATTGCTTACTATGTCAGGCATTGTGTGCTAAGCACTTTACAATTACTACCTTATTTGATTCTTTAAAAAAAAAACCTTACATTCTGTCTTGGAGCCAAGGCAGAAGAGTGATAAGGGATAGGAAATGGGGGTTAAGTGATTTGCCCAGGGTCACAAAGCTGGGAAATGTCTGAGGCCAGATTTGAACCCAGGACCTCCTGTCTCTAGGTCTGGCTCTCAATCCACTGAGCTACCCACCTGCCCATCTTATTTGATTCCTAAGAGCCCATGAACCAGTGTTTAGAGAGAACTTTATGTTGTCATTTCATTCTCTTAGGGTAGCAAGCACTACAGGCAGGTAGCAATCATCATCCCCAGGCAGGTGGTGACACAATGGTTAAGATCTAAGGGCTGTGCTTCCAGTCAGGAAACCCTACATTCAAATCCATGCTAAGTCACTTTTGGGTGACCCTTGATAAGTCAACCTCACTTAGCTCTGGTTTCCTCAACTGTAAAATGGGAATAATAATATCTACCTCTCAGGGCAGTTGTGAAGCCCCAAGAAAGTTTAGCTTAGTGCCCCCGGCATACTTAATGTTTGTTCCATGGACTTGTCCTGGAGGCAACCAACATCTAGCACTTATGAGAGTATGTCAATGAGCAGTCAATGTGACTTACATTTCTTACTTTCTTTTAAAAACTGTACTGTACTTGAGGGGCAGCTGGGTAGCTTAGTGGATTGAGAGTCAGGCCTAGAGATGGAGGTCCTAGGTTCAAATCTGGCCTCAGCTACTTCCTAGCTGTGTGACCCTGGGCAAGTCACTTGACCCCCATTGCCTACCCTTACCACTCTTCGGCCTTGGAGCCAATACACAGTATTGACTCCAAGACAGAAGGTAAGGGTTTAAAACAAACAAACAAACAAAAAAAAACCTTGTCTGTGACTCAATTTTTCTTTCTTGGACTAATTTCTCTTAGATAATTTAATTCCAGAGGCTTTAGATCTCTATGATTAAAAACTACTCTTGTCTAAATAGTTCAAGGCGACATAAAGGCTGCAGCAGTACAAATGAACAATAGCTCAAAGTACCAAGCTGAAATTAACCTCACCTTCTCTTTTGTCTTCTTTTGGTGGTAATAAGACTAAGGGATGCTAAGTTGGGTTTAGGGAAAAAGGTACTTAAGGCTTGATTGAGAAGACAAAGATTAGATTTTCTAATCTTTATCTTTCTTCCAAGCCCACCCTACTTTAATAAGCTTCCTTCTAAGACACTTTCCAGAATTCATTAACTTGAACCCCACTTTTTGAAGGCAAGTCCCTGGTACAATACTGACAAATGCAGCAGGGGTTTCTGGGTAATATTTCTTGGGTGGCTTCACATTCCAAGGTGTCACAAAGACAGATACAGTCAAATAGGATTTGAATTTCTAAAGCGGTGTTTCTCAGTGTAATCCCAGAGGTTAGAGCTGAGCCCCAGAAAAGGTGGGGTTTCATCTCCATACTAATTAACTTTCAGCACTTTCGGATCTTCGATTTTAGGGTCAACAAAGGGGAAATAGAAAACCATTCATATGAGAAAGTTTGGGCTTCTCATTAAATGGCCCGGTTCTAAGTAACTACTGATCGGGGACACCGTTAGTCTTCAATGTGATCAAAAGTTTTCGGAGTTTTCCTCTAATTTCGAATCTCCCCTCTCCCCATGTTTCCTAAAGTTGTCTTTCCATCCCCTGTTAACACGGGGGCTTCCTCCCCGCGAAATGTTTCTAGACCAACCCGTACGTAGCTAGCACAGTATGGCCACGGGCAAGGATGCCTTGGACATCAGCCTGCACACTCCGTGGGCGCCGCAAAGCTGAGACACACCGGGAGCCTGCTCTTCCTACGGCGTGGCTGGGATCAGGGACATCACTTTGGGTGGCTGAGATCCCCGGTCTTAAGTTGAGCTCCGTGGGGACAGGGCCTCACCACGTGTTTGCCGCGGATCCCGCGAGCCCTGGGGACGCCGCTGGTCCTTCCCCTACCCCAACCTCGCCGTAAGATGGCCTCGCGCTCCCCTGCCCGCATTTAAGCCTCTTCCGAGCTCGGCCCGGGAAATCAAGTGGCCCTGGAAGGGATCGCTCACCTTCTGCGGTAGCCATTTCCTTGGCGGCGTTGGGAGAAGCGGCGGATAACGTAAGGACGGAAGGAACCTGGGGAGAAGGAGGAGAGAGAAGACCTTAGGGGTAGCAGGCTGGTTGGTTGACCCGAGGGGCCTGGCAGCGGAAGCTCCTCCCCTGTAACCACGCGTTCGCTCTCCCGCCAACCCGAGCCCCCACCCTGCCGCAAGAAAAGAGACCTGCCCCGCCCTGAGAGATTCAGGGGGCGGGAGGATAGGCCGCGGCTTCCCGCCGCGCAAGCGCACAGGGCAGAACTTGAGCCTCGGGCCCCAAGCATCCACTTCCCCGCCTCTCGTCCCTCTCCACGTTCGGTCGCTATTCCGGAAAAGATTTGGCTGCCCCTCCTCTAACAGTCGCACATACTCACCCTCTTTAGGTCCTGGGAAGTTCTAGTGTGGGCTTGTACTGGGCTTGGCGGAAAGGTGTGGAGGACTGGGGCCTGTGCGGGAGCCTATAGGTTAAAGTCATTTAGCAGTTCTTCGCTTTCTTCGCTTTCTCTGCTGCGCCCCAAGAAATTGCGGCGCGGTCCCTAGTGAAAGGAGTCAGGGTCGCCCCACCCCCTCCTCCTTGGCTCCTCCCTCCTGTCCCTGTGATCCTTCTCCCGCTAGTCTAGAGAAACAGCCGCCTCGGGCTCGGGTGGAGTTGGCGCGGACTGAGGGCTCCAGCTCGGGCTGGGTAGGGGCCTGGGTTGCCACGCGCCGCCGCTGTAGTGAAGGAAGCCACGCGAGCGAGGGAAGTGCCCGAGGACTAAGGAAGCGTGCTGGGCGGGCGGGAGGAGGGGCAGCGGGTTCACGCGGGACCGCGGCCCCGTCTACATCCACGTGCTTTTTGGCGACGACATGGAGCTAGAGGAGAGCGGCATCCGGGAGGAGTGCGGCGTGTTTGGCTGTATCTCCTCAGGAGAGTGGCCCACGCAGCTGGATGTGCCCCATGTGATCACCCTGGGACTCGTGGGGCTTCAACACCGGTAAGCACACACGGGGATGGTGGCCCATCTTGGGCTAGGGAAGCATTTACGGGGCTGGAGGCCGGGGTTGGGGTGCTATGGCTGAAATCTTCCCTCCCCCACGCCCCAAAACGGGCAACGTGGGCCACCACGTGCTCGAGTACCCCAGCCCCAGGCTGGGTTGAGGGGGAGCCCCCGCCCTGCGCGGGATATCTTCGGCGGGCTCCGCAAGTCGGGGTGGGGGAGGTTACCGAGGCTGCAGATTCCTTTGCACCTTTTGGGGGTCCGAGCTTGCACCTGTCCCTCCCCATGATTCTAGGGCATCGGTTACTCTCCTTAATCCATTGGAGCTGTTCTCGTGATCCTGCCCCGTGGGATTTGGAAGCACCCCTGGTCCCTTGGCACCCTGAAGTGTGCGCACTGGGGCTCTAGCCGGCGGAAGCTTTGGACACCAACATTCAGGGGAACAGTTGTTATGGGATTTGGGAATTGGAGATTTGAAAAGAAATGTGATGACAAACCAAGCACTTTAACAAACAAGACTAGCTTATTAGAAGAGCGATCAATTTGAGATCAAGTGCTTGGGTTTAAATGTTAGCTGTTGATGAGATGCTTAGAATTAACTGTGAAAAATTAGTTTATAATCTGTCTACTATCTTGGTAAATTTTTATTAAATTATAGGAGGAAATTATGGTTGAAAACAATTGAGAAAAGACCATGGTATGGTGGAAAGTTTCTCATCTCCTGGCTTCTTTGAAGTCCCAGCTAAAATTCTACCTTCTATGAGAAGCTATTAGTGCTAGTGCTTTTCCTCTCGATTTTCTCTAATTGATCTCATGTTTACCTTCGCTTGTTTGCATGGTGTGTCCCCCCATTAAACTACGGGTATTTTTGAATCTTTGTAGCTTCAGCTTAGTTTACTTTAGTTATGTAGCCTGGCACATAACAGGAGCTTAATAAATGCTTAATTTAACTCTTCTTGTAGTGAAACTTGGATTTAATCTTTGCACAAGTGTCTTAGAGGCAGAGCCTCAGTTTTTCTTGTGTGTGAAATGGCCACAGACTTTTGTGTTGAACCAAGTGCTTTGCTATATGTTATTTGTACATGTCTTGCTACCCGATTTATCCTAAATATTAAAAATTGTTAACGCAGATTTTACTTTTAAGTTAGAAGGAATGAGGCATTGATTACCATTAAAAGCCATTTCAAAATTTCAGGCAACATGGCATTAATAGCTTACTTGAAAAGAAAGAACCTTGATATTACATGTACAAGTGAATTTAAAACAGAGTAGTCTTTCATTTCTGTCTTTGCCCTTGTCTGCCAACAGTTTTGGGGACTAGGGGTACTTGGAAAAGGTCGAGTTTTTCTGTTTCTTGTTGCTGAGTGAACTGATCCACCCTTCAGAAAGGCACCTACATAGTTTAGATACATAGTTTAGTTTACATAGTTAGACAATGAATTAATGCTGTCTTTAAATCTTTGAATTGACTCTACCCGAGGTCAACTATCTTTTAGTTTAGTGGTAATCAGAAGACAGCTCACTTGACCTTCTGTCCTGTGATAGTACAGTAAGTTTTCTAAGTTAGAATAATACTATCGGCCACCAGGCTCGCCACCTACTGGAAAAACCAGATATTTAGGATCCTTATCCCGAGTTTTGCATTCTGATTACCGGACCAAGAATTGACCTTGAATTTCTGATTTTGCTGGTAAATTTTAGCTTTGTGGCTAAAATTGGATAAAATCCCTCTCTTTCCGTCAAAAATGGTCATATGGGAAGGGAAGGGATTCAATTATATGCTTTATTTTTTTCTTTACTTTCTTGTATTAATTGGCAATGTTGAGCAAAATGGATTTCTCCAGTATTCATTTTAGGAGAGTGTTCCCATGACTACTGCTTATGTTTGATTTATAAGAGCACTTTAGGGACACTCAATACTTTGGGCAGTTAACAAGAATGCTTCATGAAAAGACAATAAAAGCTTTGCTTTTGAACCTGGTGTTCTATAAATGGGTAAACAAAGGTTAAATTGGTTGCATAGCTCCTTTCCTATAACTCTTTCTTCCTCTACTTCATTACTGGATTTATAAATGTGCCTATGGAGTTCCTAAAACCTCATTTAAGAATGATTCTGATAAATTGCTCAGAAGTGGTTTGCCAATTCAACTTATTAATAAGCCTTAGATTTAGCTGTTGGTTTTTATATTGAAAAGAACTCCTTGCCTAATGGAGGATTAGCTACAACACCAACAGGAAATAAAAAATGCGATTCCATTATATGCTAGTCTAGTACAAGATTAAACTGGATTTTAAAAGTTGGAAACTATTTATCAGACTTAGACCAAATGTTATTGTTAGCAGAGACTGTTGTGTCAGAAGTTAACAATTTTCAAAGGCTAGCCATTTCTGAGGTGAACAAATGAATTAATGGAAATAAATTGCTTCTTTATGAATTCCCCAGTGAAAATAGGGAACCATTAACTTTCTAAACCTGTTAAGGTTATGATCTACTATAAACAAGATGTTAACCTGACCTAGCAAGGGTATTAAGAGGAGTGGTGTTCTCTCTTTTGGAGAACTGATTCTGATTGGACTAGAGATTTAACTCCCTTAGTTCTAATAAGGCACTAGATTCAGTAAGCCAGACCTTTCTTAGCACTCCACTCACTTTACCAGTGAGGCCCATCCATACATGTGAGCAAGGGCTAGAAGAGACATTATATCTTCCTGTAGTTAAACAAGAGCTATTAGGTTTCTGACAAGACTATTCGTTTATCTGTGGTAAAAAATTTAAAGGTTTGACTTCCTATTTCCTTCCTAAAATATAGGAACTGAAGGACAGATTTATCAAAGCTTTCATTAGTGATATGCTTGGTTCTGTCTTGTATCTCTTATTTTGGGCAGCTAAGCTCACTATTTAGGGAGAGCTCCAGAATATCTAGTAGTAATAGAAAAACTTCATATAAAAGCAAATGGAGTTTGCTCGTGGTTACTTAATCCACGGTAGGGTCATTTATTGGCCCTTATTTTTAGCAGACATTCTGTCCACTGGCAGATTTGTTGGGTAGTTTGGCTTCTTGTCAAAGGAAGTGTTAGACTAACATTTTATAATATAACAAGTTGTTTCCTTTTATGTGACAGTTTTATTTTTAGATAGTGGTATAGGACATCACTTTATATATTGGTATGCAAAGAGATTTGTGAACAAAACGGATTTTCTTCCTCTTCAAGATTTTTGCCAAACATACCATAGAACAAATATTTCAAGATATAAAATGCTGCCTCGTTTTATAGAGGCTTAATGGTTTTGGTCATTTAGGAATGCCACCTCCTCCATGAAGACTTTGCTGAAGACCCTGTTAGCACCTCTTCCCTCAAATTACCTTGCATTTATTTTGTGTTTATTTATGTGGGTACATTATTTATGTAATCTCTCCTGATAGAATTTAAGCCTCTTTTTCAGGGCAGGAGCTGTTTTGAGTTTTGTCTTTGTGTCTCCACAGCACCTGGTACAAAGCTTGGCATATAGGTACTTACTGAATGTTTTCTGATTCATTCTATGTGAGGAATATCAAATTTCACAGATTTATTTCATTTAAGAATGTTTTAAATTCTGCAGCTAAGTAAGTTATTTGGTTTATTACTTACTGAAATTTAGAATCTCCTCTCCTTGGGTAAGAGAGAATTCTGTTGCTTAGGACATAGAACAGTGCTTAGCTGTTTGCAACTATCCTGGCTCCTCAGGATAGGGAACTATAGCTTGGAAACAATTGCACAGGTATTTAAGTACCATAAGCAACTCTGTATGTTAGGCCTGAGCTACCCTCTCCCCAACAATCTTTAAGCAGCAATTTTTAAATTATGCAATTCACTATTAAAGAATCTCAATTGGAAAGAACTTAAAGTCCATCTACCTCTGCAGGAACCTCCTCCTTAGCATCTCTATGAGGAGGAGAAACCTACATAGAGAAATCCCTTTCCCTTGCAAATCATTCTAAGTGTTTGGAATGCTTCCTTTAATCCACACCTAAATTTGCCTGTACATTTTTACTTATCACTCATAATTCTGTCCTCTGTGACCAAATGAACCACCTAGTCCTTCTCCATGTTAAATCTTAAACTAGGAAGACAGTTGCAACATACAATGTAAGTTTTCTCTCAACATCTCCAGTTCCTTCAATAGATCTTTAAATGCCATGGTTTCTAGTCCTCTCTACTGTCCTGATCACTCTTATCTGGAGATGCTCCAATGTCAATATCCTATCAATAAGGTGTCCAGAACTAAACATAGTATTACAGATAGGGTTCGATATGCTTGAAGAAGGTAACTTAGTTCATTCTAGAAATTATACCTTTCAATGCAGTTATAAGATCTCAATATTCTTCAGGCTATGAATCTCCCTAATGTCTGATTAAATAATGGACAATAGGCTAACAAAAATTTGGTAGTCTGATGAATTAATTGTGCACAAAAATAGTCTTTCACATGATGAAATTAGAAAGCTTACCTGTTTGGCAGACTGTGGTAGGCTGACTTGCTTTGGTTCCCGTCTACAGAGATTATCTGTAGGATTTTTTTGTTCTGTTATTCTCTGGTGCACAGTGGTGTCAGAAGCACTCCTTTTTAGAGGGAGAAGGACCAGTTCTAGAAGCAGAACATAGTATATTTACCAAGAGGACAGTTTGAGATCTAGATTCATAAAATATTAGAATTGGAAGGATCCTTAGAGATCATCTCATCTAGAAGTGTCAAATTTTTGGCCACTTGAAGCCTGCAAAACTCAGTGCTCCTGAATCAGACTGAAATGTAATTGGGAAATATTTAACAAATAAGTAAGAATGCCATACAACATAGATAATATTAATTTGTTATTTTCTGAGTCAATAAATGAATTTATTTGAGTCCAACACAACTAATCTAGTCCAATTTCCCAATTTTCTAGGTGAAGACTAGGGAAGAGACCTGGCTTTCCAAAGCTTACATAGCTACTAAGTGTGAGAGTTCTGATTTGAATCTAGGCCTGATAAGTGTTCGTAGAATGATACCCATAAATATTTATGCCTTAACCTGTGGTCATTGTATTAGGAAGCAAGATAGGGTAGATCTGAGAAAGTTTTGTTTTGGAGGGCCCTATATTTTAATAACAACCAGAGCCATTTGAGATGAGTATCTCATAATAGATCCAGAGGAGGAAGAGCAATAGTAGTTGTAGTTCAAATCCTATATGTATCATATACCAGCTATGTGACTCTAGACAAGTTACTCAACTTATCAGTGACCTACTAACAATATAAGGCAGGGGTTGGCAACGTATGGCTCTGGAGCCATATCTGGCTCTTTTGAGGGCCAGATCATGGCTCTTTCTGCAGGAGCCATAAAGTCAATTTTTTTCAGGCGCTGTTACAGGAGTGCGCACCATTACAGGAGTGGCACTGTGAGCACTGTACGGCTCTCATAAAATTACATTTTAAAAAATGTGGCGTTTATGGCTCTCATGGCCAAAAAGGTTGCCTACCCCTGGTATAAGGCTTATAAGTTGTAGTACAGCTATTGATCTGCAGCTTACTTACCTGGGATTCCCTAAACCATGGTTTGGACAAAAAAGCCCAAGTCCTGACATTTATATGTAGCTCTTTAAGATTAATCAGGTGCTTCATCTAAATCTATCATAGTCTGCAAGTATAAGGGCAAATTTTTAATATTTATTTGCCTTAAAAATGTGATCTTGAACTTTTTTTTTTTATGGTTCTAGAGGCTACCTATTTTAATGCTGTTTGTTATACTTCAAAATTTTATTAACTCTAAAATTTTTTAAGCTTGCCATTTCTGACTCTTTTAACTTATTAAAATATGCTTATTTTAATTTCTACCCAGGCCTTCAGTGACTTGATATTTATATTGAACAGTGCAGGAAAGGTAGTACAGAGACCAGAGGAGGTTTGTGCTTCTGCCTAGTCCCGTTTGAGCTACTTATTATGGAGGGGAGAAATCCTCGTGGAAGAGGGGCCCTCCTTATCCTTTCTCATCATCCCAGCAACAACTGCTGACCACCTGCTGCCAACAGGCAGAAAGGCTCAAGAGCCCTTGGAGTGGTAGCACCCATCAGACTGTCATTGGTGCTTTTTGCTCATGATACTTCAAAGAAATATTCATCTATTACCTCTGGCTTCAAGGAGATTTGTCTCTTTGGGGATAGTTATCCCCTGGGTGGATCTTTCAAGGTTCCCTACCCTTTGCCTTCCAGTTTGACTCCAGGCAGTTGAGTCTAGAACTAGATTTAAGGGAAGAGAGTGAGTTATGGATATGTTTTATTAAATGTGCCTTTTGGAATGATTTTTGAGTAATTCTATATTATGGGTTATGATTCTGCTACTTCATTAAAGAATTACATTCTTCCAACTATATTATGATATATATAGCCCATTATATAAAGAAATAACTTAGAAGTAAACCTCACTTAAACTCATTGTATTTTTGGTGAAATTGAAGAAAAACATTTTAGTTTTTGTTGCCATTGTTCAGTTGTTTTTCATCTGTCCCACACTCAGTATTGGTACTTGTCATCAGTTTTGGTATCTTTTTCAATAATACATATATTTCATATTCCAGATGCCTTTTGTCCATAAATATCCACAAAGGACTTACCCAATGTTTCACACACAGATCCTATAGTTCTTTTAACATCCCTTAGTTACAAAACTTGCTACAGAACTGGCTTATCTTCTTTTTCTAATAGTACATTTTTTGAATAATATCCTTTGTTTCATTTCTTGTATGCAAGTCATTATTGGTAATGTATTAAAGCCTACTTATACTTCCATTGCCCATTTAAGTCACTTAGAATTTTCATTCTTTGAACATTGGAATGTTCCATGTTTCATAGCCACATAGTATTGCCAGAAGACTACAGGCATTAAAGAACTTTTTGCCTGTGTTTAGAAAATTTAGGGGTTTTAGCTTAGAACAGTTGTCAAAATTCAAGCCTACCTACTTTCACTCTCCCATTTGCTTTTGGGCTCAGCTTTATTGTCTATCTACACTGAATAACTAAGTTATACATACTGATGGATTGATTAAATGCTCAGTGATTTGGTCATCCAACTGCATGCCATAAATTATTTCTATTTTCCATTTTGTTTTTCCCCTTCGTATTGTTAGAAAAATTTTGCGTGTGCTTGTATCTTTTTAAAAAAATAAGTCTCTTACAATATTCTGAAGTTCAAAATACTACACCATGTTATCTATAGACAGGAATATAATCTTCTTGTCTTCTGTAGGGAGTACCCTCTTGGATTTGCCCCCCATGTGGTCATTTCATGCCTTTTTTTATATTGCTCTTTGGTTAATGTTCTCCTCTTAATCTACTTATTGAGTGGAGGTGGTTCTATTGCCCCCAGCAGGCTGCAAACTCCAGCACATCACACCAAGCTGAAAAAGCTTCAATTACAGGACAGATGAATGGCAGAGTAGATGTCTTAGGGCAACCTGTCTTACCTTCTGTGGGCTTAATTGCAGGGGGAGTGGGGGAGAAACACTGACAGTTTTTGGCCACAGCAACTCTCGAAGATCATCCATCAAATTATAGAGAGAATGTGATCTCTGACAGTGGAGGATTATTACCCACAATGACAAAATTAGATCCCTGAAGTATTGATACTATTAGGTGTTTTTTTTTTTTAATCCTTATCTTTTTTTGTTTTTAACCCTTACCTTCCCTCTTGTAATCAATACTGTGTATTGGCTCCAAGGCAATCCACTGAGCCACCCAGATGTCCCCAAACCCCTTATCTTTTGTGAATTGGGCCCCTGGTGGAAGAATGAAAAGGACTAGATAATGAGGGCTAAATTACTTGCCTAGGGTCATACAGTTAGGAAGTGTCTTAGTTCATTGAACCTGGAATCTTTCATCTCTAGTTCTGGCTCTCTATCCCCTGAACCTCTGATAATCAAACAAAATTACTTCTTTGGATGTAACTTTCAAGGAATTGCATGATTGTAACATTTTCAGAAACCACTTTCTAGACATGTTTAAGGATACATTTTGTTATTTAGCATAAAATCTATTACAATAAAAAAATGGGAATTACATTCTTTCTGCCTTTAAGTTGTCTGATTGGAAATGTAATTGGTGAAAAATTTAACTTCCTGATCTCTTTTTGTGGGAGTACTAATGGTATACAAATAGTCAACATTTCAAAGTTATATTTATTTACAATGTTATTTAAGTTATTCTGATTCTGCTAACTTAACTATGGATTAATTAATAAAATTCTAACCAGATTTTCTGAAACCATCCTGTTTGTCATTTCTCACTGCATAAGAGTATGCATAATTTGTTCAGTAATTCTCCAAATCATGGGCACCCTCTTGGTTTCTAGTTCTCTACTACCCAATAGTAGAATTGTTCAGCACTTTCTGTGCTACATTAAGGATAATATTCTATGACTGTGTTGTTGAACCTATGGCACTTATGTGGGATCATGCAGGAGGGAGCTGCCCCCTTTCCACGCAGGCCTGAGGACATTTGTCACATGACCTGCCCTCATTGGGCTGCAGTTTCAGCATTCAGTCTCTAAAAGGTTTTCCACCACTGCTCTATGATTTCTGACACCCCTCCCCAATCAGCCCCAAATTGGTATCCCAGTCATTTAGTATCTTTATGCTCTTTCAGATACCTTGAAAATATTTTTCTTAATACTATTCAAAATTGTGTCACTTCCAGTACAGTTTATTGGTGTGCAATTTTTCTTGCCCAGAGTTATTTATTATGGGCTCTTTCCAATTCCTATATGGCACATCAAGTATTAGATTCAAAATGTGGTGATTTCATTGTCTTCAATGAAGAAAACAGATAGTTATAGAAATACTAAAATATTCTATTTTCATCTGTTTTCTTTTCCTTCTGGTTGAATTTATGTATATTTTTGTAATGATTTGGTTTAACTGGGGCTCATGTCATGCTTTTTGCATGTTTGTTTTTTCTCTTTGATGTTTTGTGAAGCTGAGCCATTCTATATATCTTCTTGATAGCATTAAAATAATTTCTTTATTATTTATTTTTTAAAACCCTTACCTTAGAATTGATGCTGAAAATAAGTTCGAAGGCAGAAGAACAGTAAAGACTAGGCAATGGGGGTTAAGAGATTTGCCCAGGGTCACAAAGCTAGACAGCATCTGTGGCCAGATTTGAACTCAGGCTCTCCTGTCTCCAGGCCTGGCTCTCTATCCACTAAGCCACATAGTTGCCACTCAACCCCCCCCCCCCCCTCCCCAAGCCCCACAAGTATAGCAAACTTAAATAATTTTAAGTTAAATTATTCTTAGTTTGGCTATCTATATTCCAGAACAGCTGAGATAGAGGGTACCACAGTGGCTTAGATGTATTTTATATAAGTTCCTAATTTCAGGGGAAAAGACGTGTCACAAATAACTATTCCCATATCCTATTTACATTTTTGGATATCCGATCCCCATTTGTTGTAATGCAACTATTGTCTGTTATATTCAGGCAGACTGAGGTCTCTGCTTTCTAAATCTGTAGATCTCTCTCCTTTCCCTAAGGAAGAAGTGTTATAAGAGTAGAATGTATATAAACCTGATATGCTATTTTGAGCATGAAATCCTTTATGGTCCCAGTTTTATAAAATTAGTAAACCTAGTAGACTTTAAACTGTTTAACCTGTAATTTTTTTTCAGATCTCTGATTTTATATCATCCTAATATCATTCTTTTTTAATTCCAGTTTGGTTCCTATGGATTTGAACGTTTCTGGCCTGTAGTAATTCTGTTTAATGGTAGTTTGGCCTTTGACAAGCCATTTCAACTTTCAACTTTAGGCCCTTGATCTATAAAATAAAATGAATCCCAGCACTATCTATGGGTATTTACTTGCTGAGCAGTGACAAAGCCCTGTGTGAGTTGCTACTATTAATTTAGTGAAGTTTCAAACCTATGAACCTTCCATTGAAATATGTAACTTCTTAGGTGAGCAAGAAAAGTTCAGAACCCTTGTTTATTGCTGTGTTGTTCAAGTAGTACAAGGGCTGTTTATGTTGGATAGTATGATTTTTATGGAAAATTATTTGTCTTCTGAGTCTCAGAATGTACTTATTACAGACATTACTCTTGTTCTTAATGAATATTTCTTAGCAGTGCCAATTGCTTTATGCTAAGTTTGGAAATAGTATATTGTCTCATTTTTCAAACATCTTAGTTTTAACAAAAACATGGAAATTGATATATTTGAATTTAAAACATGTAAAATAGTCTTTCTAAAGCTCTTACCATTTTCATATGCTTTTCTCTTGTTCATAGATCTTGCAGTCATGACATGATCTTCACCTGATTCTTTAAAAAGAAAAGCAGGGTGGGGCAAAGGAAGAGAAATAAGTGCTTTATGACAGACTATCCAGAATACTTTATCTACAAGCTTACTTTTAAATGACTGCAAATGAAGACTCAGCTAATGCTTGTAGAGTGACTCTCTCTAACATGTAAATCAGCATAAAGTGGTTTTTGAGGGGGTGATCCTTACAGAGAGCTTAGGGGTTGCAAAATATTTTCACACTTGATGTATGTGTGCACATGGGTACTATGAACACAAAATTGATATATATGGTAGCATTCTGCAATGAGTGGGATAAGAAATGAGGGGGGAAGATGCTTAATAGACACAAAAAAGGGTATAGGAAGAAAAGTAGGACCCTAAAGAAGAAAGGGTTACAAACTGTTAGAGTAAATTGTTTAAATGAAGTAAGACAAGTCATTGAGGACATTAGATACTATTAGAAACTCAGTTAATACTATTGTGAAACCATGGAAATATTAACCAAAATTTGTTTGCTACTAGTTAGCCTTCATTTCCCCTCCACTTTCTGGTGGTTGAAATTTTGTTTCTGCTGTTAGTGTATTTGAAGTAGACCCTGCTAGCTTATTGTACAGTTTGTACTGTACAGTAATTTACTTTATGGACCAAGAGCCTGTCATTTCCTGTTTATGTTTTGTCATTTAATTTCTTATATTTCCACTAGAAATAAAGAAGGGTTAGGGAAAAGAAATGATGTGATTTTCAAACAACTCTAGGAGAAGGGTTAAGGAATGAAGTTGAAATAGATTCAGATGAATTAAAATTAAGAACTAATTATTAAATCTTTTGAACATGAAATAACAATTGTGTCTGATTTATTCCTTACTTAAGATTAAAAACCAAATTGTAGTTACACAAAAAACCAAGAGAGAGGTCAGTCACCAAAATTTTAGTACCTGATATAAGACTAGAGTTATTTTTCCAGCTGTGTGTTCCAAGATTCTGTTTTCTTAGGATGCAATCAATTTCTTCATAAAACCTCATTTTCCTTCTAGGGTTACTCCCAAGGTGATTAGTTTTCTTTTGTAGCACTCGATACTCATATTTTAAATTTTTATATTTTGTACGGCATTGCTTCCAGTCTCTATCTATTCCAAACTGCAGTAATCTTCTAGCAATTTCCTTGAATATTTCTTTGTTTCTTGTTGCCCCTTCAAGCATTTGCCTTATTTTTTCATCTGACCATATATGTATTAGTGCTCTGACTTCATTGTCACACCAGTGTTTTCCAGCCTCAGCATCACTAACTGTAATGATCTTTAAGTGATTATGAGCATCTTCCAAAGGGATGTGATTATCTGTAAATCAAAGAAATATAAATGATTGAAAACACGTTTAAAAAGACAGAAATGCATCTCAAATTATATATATATATATGCACACACACACGTCTTATATGATTCCTGATAGTCCTAAATAGTGTATTATGTTATGCACTGTAGGCACCTACATTTTTGTTTTGATGTGATTTGATTAAATCATGGTCAAATTAGTTTCAGTGGTATTTATAAAGCAGTTTAAATTGGTTAAAATTATGACTCAACCATGAACCCAGTATTTTGGAATACATTAACTGATAAGAACCTATTTCAAAATAAACTTTGTAATTTTTATAAAGTTCTATTACGATGAACTTTCCACGGAGAGTAGAAGTACTTTTTAATTACTACATCATGAGTGGATTCCTTTCTGAGGCCTGGGAATCTTTCATTAAAATAGTTCTTTGTCAGAAAGACATTTATTCCAAGGAGTTCAGCTTGTAACAGAAATGTGTAGATAGGAGAATTTTATAATTATCATAGTCATATAGATTCACCTGCGACCAAATTTGATTATTTAGTAACACTTCTGATATCACAGAGTGAGTCCTGATGTTAGAATTAGAAATTTTCTTTTCAAATCCTTTCTGCAGATGAGGTGTAGAAAAATATTTTTAGTATCTGTGATCATGGAGTTAGTGGCAAAGCTGAGACTAGAACCTAAAAGATTGGTCCTGTCTTAAACTTTTCTGGTTGTTTGATGCATAAGAAAGTCTCCTAATACTGCTAGGCATCTTGTTTCATTGTTGGATAGCTCTCATTGTTAAAAAGTTCTTAAGTCAGCTAATGTACTCTCTACTCTGATAGGCATGAAAATGTGCAGAAACACACTGGGGAGGATGGTTCATTAGTGATTTATTTTAAATCTAAAGACCTGAGTTTTTAAATCTTGGTTGTTCTAATTGCTATTCTTGATGTTAGGTATATCACTTGACTGACTTTATGAAACGTACAGTCTGGCCACACAAAACTCCATTTCATTGGTCAAAAAGAAACTTTTCAATGTTAGGATTTTTAGAATTCTATGATAGATACTCTGGTTTGAAGAAAGTGGTGAAGCAGAGATGATTTAGGATAGTGACTCAAATTAGTTAGACACAAATACTTAAGGAAGAATGGAGGGGAAAAAAACCAACAGCTACTATTTAAATAGGACTTAAAGACTTGCTAAAGGCTTCATATATATTATTCCATTTAATTGTGAGGCAGGTGCTCTTATCTCCATTTTTTTAGGTGAGGAAACTGAGGCCAAGGGTAAGAGAATTGTCCAGAGTCATATAACTTATGGCCTTATAGCAGGATTAAATTCAGCTCTTCCTGATCAAGTCCAACATTTTGTATACTATGTTTTCTAGCTTCCACAGAAGATAAGTGTTGGTCCACATCCTTGAAAATGAATATGTTGTATTAATAAAAATTTCAAGAAGAAAATGGAATAGTTTGATTTTAAGCATACTTAGCTTCCATAATCAATTATGGAATAAAAAAGGTAAATGGATATTATTATTGCTAAGTAAAATGTATTTCCTGGTCCATCAAATTTGTTGTTACAAAATTTTCTAGTAGTTTACTTCTTTCTATGCTTGACTTTTAGAAAACTGATCTAGCTGTCACTTTTTTTGATATGCCCACTTATTTGGATGAGAGTTGAAGGAATTTGGGCTAATTTCATTCTTCCAACTTTAGAGAATTTGCAGAATTCTTTAAGATCTTTTATGCCAGCATTAAGTGAATTTAGCATTTGAGTCATTAATTTCACATAGAATAAATAGTATAGAACTAGAGAACAAATATTGTGAAAACTTGTATTATCTTTGGTTTTTACATTAATGTTAAACTTAAAAGAATTATTCCTTTTGCTTATATTGTATCTGTTTGTAAAGATTCTACTTTTTGCTTACTTTATTTTTGACATGGAATGATCAAAATTTAGAATTTTCCAGTTGATGTACATATTCTTATTTTATAGATGATGGAACTGATGTTCTTGGAAGAGCAACTGAGTTTATTAGAAAGTACAGATGTGGGGGCAGCTGGGTAGCTCAGTGGATTGAGAGTCAGGCCTAGAGACGGGAGGTCCTAGGTTCAAATCCGGCCTCAGACACTTCCCCCCTATGTGACCCTTGGCAAGTCACTTGACCCCCATTGCCCACCCTTACCACTCTTCCACCTAGGAGCCAATACACAGAAGTTAAGAGTTTAAAAAAAAAAAAAGATAGTACAGATGTGAATAACCCAGGATGAAGAGGATAGAAGATGGCTTCTTTGGAGACACACACTCACATAATCCTTCGCTTTTTCACAGATAAGCTCTCATGTACTTCTCCACATACTCCCACTTTGAGGTATTCCTTCTCTCTCCTTTAAAATTTCCCAACTTTTTCCCAACTTGTTTATAAGTCTCTTGTAGACTTGAAAGGGATGGGAAGTATAGGGAGAGAGGCATCTAGTAAGTACTAAGAGCTCTGGACTTGAAGTTAGAATTTGGGTTCAAGTCTAACTTAACTGGCATTTTGTATTGCTTTGGTCAAGTTGCTTCACTCAACGCTATTAAAATCAGTGTAGATTTTATCTCCATTTATCTCATAGGATTCCAAGTGTCATTTGAGAATTATTTGTAGAAGTGCTTTAGAACCACTAAGTTCCATACAAGTCAAACTGAACATTATAGGACTTGAAGGTTTTCAAAGTGTTTTACAAAATATTAGCTCATTTGATCTTTGCAACAACTCTGTGAAACAATTAACTGGGCCTTCACTGAAGCATGGCAGCCTCTGTGTGTAGAAAGAACTTGACAGTCTAGATCATGGTCTGTAATTTAATTAGATGAAATTTAAAAGGGTGAAAGTGGGTTCCTACGCTTGAGCAAAAATAGCCTTCATAAGTACAAGTGGAGAAGAGGGAAGTTTTTCTGGGGGAAAAAAAAAGACCGGGGATTTTATTATGCTGCAAATTCAATGAGTCATCTTTGATTTATATGGTTGCCTAAAAAAGCTAATGTGATTTTGGGTTCAGTTAGTGGGGCATAGTTTTTAGGAGTAAGGATGTGAGTTCCTGTATTGTCCTGAGTTGTACATGCCAGAAAGGATATTGATAAGCTGGAGAGCATCCAGAGAAGGTCACCTAAGAAATTTATGCTGGGAGGACCAATTATAACTAAAGATGTTTAGCCTAAAGAAGACAAGACCAGGGGTGGGGCTGAATTGACCAGTGGGAATAAAATGGAATGGACAGAGGCTGGTCAGTTATTTTTAAGTAGTTTACGATTTAACTGGTGGGTTAAACTTGTTCTGTTTGGCCTCAGAGGGTAATAATCATTTAGGCATAGTAAAGGGGAAAATGCCCATTTCTAAAAATGGAATATGTTGCCTTAAAAAGTAGTAGATTCTCTTTTACCTTTGAGCATTTTCAGAGTCATTGAAAGAAAGACTGGATAACCATTTGTGTGGAAGGCATATTTTTAATACGTAAATTGGACTAGGATTCTGTGACTGGAAGGCTACTACTAAGACCCCTGTCCAATTCTATGATTTTGTGAATATGTAATTGCTAACTTTTATATATTGCTTTATGGTTTACTGTGCTTTAAAACATCATATCACTTACTCCTTAGGGAGTCTTGTGAGATAGTTGCTACAGGTATTATCTCTTGTTTTCCTCATCTGAAAAATGGGAATGTTATCCTTTACTTTTTACCTTGCAAGAATAAAGTGCCTTATAAATCTTAAAAGGTCAAGTATATGTGTTATTATTGCAAATAAGTAGCAAGACTTCTGGAAGTCCACATGACGGATACTATAACAAGGCATTTCTTCATACCATACTGGTTTCCTGTTAGGTATCAACTATCTCTAACTCTTCAAAAACTTAAATATGGCAGAAAATAAGGATCCATTTACTTTTCTAGAAATAAATTTGAGGGTACCGTGCACATTATGATATCCAAAAAGTTTTTATTTTTTTAGTGTGAAACCAGAAAAACACTTACTCATTTACTATCCATTTTATCTGAATAACCTTTTTGCTATTTTGCTTATTTAGAACTCTAGAATATTGAGTGTGGTAGGGTACCTTAAAGAACATCTCATTCAACTCCTTTATTTTACAGATGAAGAATTAGGCCAAGAGAGTTTTAGACTTTGCTTCTGACTTCAGTTCTGTCATTTTGTTTCTCTCATGATGTAGTTAACACTAAGAAGCTAATACTATATATTTATATTTAAGTAAATATATATCTATTATTCAAATTATTTAAATAAATATGTATTGTTCATAAATTATTTAAAATTATTCCTGCATTTTTCATATTAACATCCATGTCCATTTGGAATAGAGGGCTTTAATTTTTATTAATTGAAACCTTTGGGATTCGCTAGATATCTTTTGTTGCTATAATCATATCCTACTGATGATAATAATTCTCCCCCGCCCTCCTCACTAATCTTTTTAAGGGATCCCCAGAAAGGATTCCTGGGGGACAATCCTTTTATTTTCATTAGTTTTCCCAGATTCGTTTTCTTACATGCAATTAGAGTGCTCTCTTGACACATAGAAGAAATGTGATTAAATAAAAAGAGAATTTATTTGTTGTTTTAGGACTCCTGAGTTTAAATCCCAGCTCAGTATCTGTGAGACTGTATAGTTAAGTCACTTCTCTGAGATTGAACTGGTTGCTAAATTTCTTTGTACCTATAAATCTTTGTTCTTTAGTAAGACCAAGTGTTTTTTACCTCCATGTTTTAGTTCACTGGACTTTATTGCCTTTACATGCTACTTATAAATGTTTTTTACATAAAATATGCCAATTCTGTAAATATATCAGCATGTTATGTTAAATATAATGTTTTTTGTAATTTTCCCCAGGTTTTCAAGGACTTATAGACTTTTCTCACATATTTGAATAAGGTGAGAAAAAGCTGTCAGATTTCTAGCATTTGGTCTTAGGAAATTTTAAATTTGTAGTACTTGCTTCTACTCTTATCATTTAGTCTGCTTAATTCTGGCATCACGCTTTTTTTTGCACTTATTTCTACATTTTGAAACTGATATGTAACCACTTCTCTTGTTCCAGAGAAGGTCTGAACAATTTTAAAACCCTTTATCTTACTTGGTTCTGGTTAGAAATTAGAATAGGTAATTCTTTTGGAAAGGGTTTTGCTTATGCTAGAGTTTACTAATTAGAGTATATTAAGGAAACATTTTAGGAAATTGCTACAATAGAGAATTTATCCACTTTCTGCATATTGGAATGCCATTATTTCCTCCTACCCTCAGCCTGCTTTGTTCCCTATTACTTTAGAGAAGACCATGCTCCCAGTCTCATTCTCAATTTGGGCTTTGTCTTTGAATTCTCACTATCTCTTACTCTCCATATCCACACTGTTGTCAGGGCCTATTGATTTCAACCTCTGTGACATCTTTCCTATATTCTTTCTCTCCTGACATTGCCACTACTCTGGTACCAACCTTCTTAGGCCTTGATTATTGCAATAGCCTGCTGTTGAGTCTGACTGTCTCAAGCTTCTCCCTATTGTGATTCTTTTTTTTTTTTTTTAAATTTTTAAACCCTTAACTTCTGTGTATTGACATATAGGTGGAAGATTGGTAAGGGTAGGCAATGGGGGTCAAGTGACTTGCCCAGGGTCACACAGCTGGGAAGTGTCTGAGGCCGGATTTGAACCTAGGACCTCCTGTCTCTAGGCCTGGCTCTCAATCCACTGAGCTACCCAGCTGCCCCTGTAATTCATTCTTTATTCAGCCATAAAGTGATTTTTCTAAAGTGCAGGCCATTCCCCTACTGAATAAACTCCATTGACTTCCTCTTTCCTTTAGGATCAAATATAAAATGCTGTTTGACATTCAAAACCCATTATAACCTAGCCCCCTCCTACCATTCCTGGCTTCTTACACATTACTCCCTAACATGAACTCTATGATGTAGTGATATAGGCCTTCTGGTTGTTCTAAGCACAAGATACTTTGCTTTTCAGCTTGACTTTGGAGACTTTCTCTGACTCTCCCCTATACCTGGAATGCTCTCCCTCCTTCCTCCATCTATTGACTTACTGGCTTCCTTTAAGTCCCAACCAGAACCCTATCTTTTGTAGGAAGCCTTCTTTAACTCCTCATAATTCTAGTGCCTTCTCTTTATTAATTATTTCATATTTATCCTATATATGTAGCTTGCTCTGTATATGTATTTTTTTTAACCTTCCCTGCCATCTTAGAATCAATACCATGTACTGGTTCCAAGGAAGAAGAGTGGTAAGGGCTAAGCAATGTGGGTTAAGTGACTTGCCCAGGGTCACACAGCTAGGAAGTGTCTGAGGTTGGATTTGAACATGGACCTCCCATCTCAAGGCCTGACTCAATCCACTGAGCCACCCAGCTGCCCCTGTATTTTTTTTAATGTCCTCTCTATTTTGTTAGTTCCTTGAAGGCAGGTGCTCTTTGTTTCTTTTTATATTGCTAGCATTTGGCATGGTACCTGGCTCTTAGTAGACCCTTAATAAATATTTGTTAATTATTGGATTGATGTTTCCTTTTTTCATTGTCAAGATAATATTCTTAAATTAAAGAATTAAAGATTAAATTAAAAATTAAAGAAAGCAGATCTTATACCTGGCTCATTTACTTCATCTGTTTCTATTGAGCCACTCAGGTCTTCTGAAGCAGTACTTAAGGAGTCTTCATCTGCAAGAAAATGTATGAACAATGACTATATTCACATTCGTGGTATTTCATTTCTTCCTTTCAGAATACAAATATTTATTATTATTATCATTATTATTATATTATATACTGTGCTAAATTAAGTGACATCTTTAAAAAGTAGATTGGCTTTCAACTCATTTCCTTTTTTTTTAATAGAGTATCTAGGATGTTAAAATCTGATGGATAAGGGAATCATTAGAAGCCAGTAAAGACAGCTCTGCTAAAAGTAACCACCTAAATTCCTTCTGTGACCAAAAAGGGAGGGGGGAAACTTGGGGAAATTAGGAAAAGGGAAGATTGTGTCGTCTTTGACCCTCCTCCAGTAAAGATTTAATGAATACGCTTAAAGACCATTCACCCGTACCTCCGTCTTTTTTGGGGGTTGAAGAGATAGGTCTCCCCCAACCCCCATTTGTCTGCCTGCCTTCCTTACATGCTGGTCTAGAGCCTCAAGGCCCAGAGTGATGACCCCAGGCTGAGTAGCAAGAGATTAGAAAACAAACACTATAAAGAAAAAACATTAATATTGGACAGATTATACAGAAATCTAAAATAAGGAAATTAGATTTCTAAATTGTATTTCTGGCAAATAGATGATATTGTTTGAAAACAGAAGCATTTACTTCCAAGAAAAACAAGACCTGAAATAATTTGTTAACAAAAATCTACAAATAAAGAGATCTCTAGAAGCAATAGATAAGGAAATGAAAAATGATTGAAAAAGTAATTATTTGGAAATGATACTTAAGTACTCCAGATTAAATTTCATTAGTGTAGGTATTTGATCTAATAATTCAGTTCACAAATTATCCATGCCTGCCTATTCTTTGCTAGTCTTGTTCATGTCCTCCAATGAATTTGCCATAGGTGGTCCACCGATGCAATGAAGGCCCTCCCTTCTAATATTTATTATAATGGCTGTTTATCAGTTACTTATTTCTTTCACTATGTGATTAGCTCGTTTTTGGTGGCCATTTATTTCATTTTTGAAAAAATTCCCTTCTTTGACATCTTTGTTGCTTCCTACCCCACTCTTCTGTAAAAAAATTTGTTAGAAAAAGTCAACTCTTTGGGGACAGCCTTGGGGGACATCCATTTAGAGGAGAAACTGGATAAATGTGAACAATATGGAAAAGAACATAGATTTCTTTCAGGTTTCTCTGGGTATTAGAGGGAGAATTGAGAAAAGAAATGCTACTTATATTATATATATATGTTGTGAAGAGGATTCAAAGATAAATCAGATGTGAGCATTAGAGCATGTTTTGAGGGGAGGAACTATATAATGTAATAAATGTAATAAAGAATTTGATGTGAATCAAATTTTTGTATACATCACAAAATCCACCTGGGGGAAAAAGCATAGATATGTGATTAATGATTAACCCTCAAAGCTTATCTCACCATCATGCATGGATTCACACTGAGAAGTGCTATTAGTGTAGTTAATTTGGCAATGGCTTCATTCAAATAAAAGCCCAGAAAATTAAAAAAAAAATGCATTCAGGAAGAAAATTCCGAATATGATTTGCAAACCCCTTAGAACAGTGTCTGACATATAGGCACTGTATAAATGTTTATTCCCTCCCTCTCTGGAATTTTTCTCTAGAACAATCTTGACATGTAGTAAAAGTTAAAAAACAAAACAAAACACAAACAACCCATAACAGAGCAATTCCAGTGTTAAAAATATACACTGATAATTAATTTAAAAAAAACTCACTAAAGAAAAAGCTATTTCTTTAAACACAATAATAGTAGCATTATTTGTCATTGTAAAAAGCTATAAGCAGCCCCAGAGAGAGTGTCTGTGTAAGACATATAACAAACAGGAAGGAACTACTGAAATTCTAATACAGTGAAATTCTAATACAGAAAGAAGGAACAAAAGAGCAGAGCCTCTCCTACCTATGAATATAAGAGAGGAAAAATGAAACATGAAATTAAGGATGAAGAAATTACATTAGTTTAAATGATTTTGGATAATTGCTTAAAAAATTGTTTCTAATGGAGGAATTCCATGTGAACTGGAACAACCTCCAGGAATTGATGCAGAGTGAAAGGAGCAGAACCAGGAGAACATTGTACACAGAGATTAATAGATACATTGTGGCACAGTCATATGTAATAGACTTTTTTACCAGAAGCAATGCAATGACCCAGGATAATCCAGAGGAACTTGTGAGAAAGAATGCTGTCCACATTCAGAGAAAGAACTGTGGGAGCAGAAATGCAGAAGTAAAATATGATCGATCACATAGTCCGATAGGGATGTATTTAAGGTTTTGATGTTAAAGGATCACTCTACTGTAAATATGAATAACATAGAATTAGATTTTGAACAATGATACATGTATAACCCAGTGGAAATGCTTGTTGGCTTTGGGAGGGGGGAGCAAATAGTAGGAGATGGGGGGGATTATGAATCATGTAACCATGGAAAAATATTCTAAATAAAAAAATAAATTGTTTCTAGCATTAAACATTCTTGCCTGTCATTACATTTCTCAACTTACCTGTGTCTAAACTTTCCCTTTTTATGTATATAACTCTTGGGTTTTCAACTGTTACTTCTTTCTCTGGATCTTGAACTAGGCAAAAATAAAATCAGTATTGTCAGATTATATGATATAATTATTAGTCCTTGTTATTCCAAGTGTAATATAATGTTTTATTAAAATAATGATCACTTCATTTAAAACTTAATATAATGTGAAACAGAAATGTAAGTAAGAATTCTTCCATATTAAAGAAAATGAAATTACTTTCATTCTGGCATAAAAGTAAATTAATTTATTGGCTGTTATTTTGGTCCTATGATGCTAGAAAAAATAGTTGATTTCATATAAATAAGTAGTAAAATTTGCAAGATGGTTTTTGTCAGGTGGCATTGTTATGTAGTAGCATTGGAACTTCAGTGTCCTCTGCTTGCCATATCTTAGAATGTTTCTTACTAAACTGATAAAAGAGGTTTTACATTTTGAAAAACCTATTTAATGAAAGGGAGGGAACTCAAGACTTTAGAACCAAAACCTGTAATAAAGAAATAATCAGGTGATTTTGCAAATGCAAAGAGATTCTTGCAGCAATCCTGTATTACAAACCATGAGAAAGAAAGTTGGAAAGTGAAGTTAGAGAGTAAATAGGTAGTTGAGTTTGGTTGAAGCACTAACTATACACGAATTTATTATTATTATTTATTAAAATAATATTATTAATAATAATAATTGACAGTAGTTAGGAATGCCACACATAAGGTGAACCAAGTCCAGGTGAGTCTGGAGGAGAATAAGGCAGGAACAAGTCAGTGATGTGGATGAATTTCTTTGTAAACCAATTTTATAAGGAGAGAACACAGAACTCTTGCTAGCAGTAACGTTGGAGTTAATAACCTTTTTAAGACTAAGGCTATTATTATAACTACAATACAGAATGTCTTTTTGCTTATACCCAGTTTTCTTTGTTTTTGGTTCACTTCAGTAGTTTCATCGGTATAAGAAATTCCTGTTATGGAAACTCCCTCTATCAGTGCAGGATAGCTTACTTGGAATTTAGGTCATAAATAGAAAGGATCATCAAGGTCATCTAATACAGTCCTTTAGTTTTGCAACTTAGGAACCAGGTCAAGGTAGGTTTTGACCAGTGTCATTGAGGTTGTGTCAGACGGATTCTATGATTTCAAATCCAGCATCCCTTCCCCACTTTCCACTATAATCTTAGAACTAAGAGCATAGGTGATTTGTCCAATCTACAGCTAGTATATGTGTCTAATCAAGGTCTTCTATACTCAAAAGCAGAACATTTATTCACTATGCCAGATTGAGCTTCTGCAGCCCCATGGGTAGTTGGATGCTTTACCCTTCCTCCTATTTGGGAAGAGAGGTTCTACTTTTGTTGTTGTTTTACAAACAACAATACCTCTTGGCACCATTTGTCAGGAGAGGACACTCCTTTTTCCTTTCCTTACAATATCTTAATATCACATGAAGTGACCATATAGAGCAGTGATTCCCAAAGTGGGCGCTACCGCCCCTGGTGGGTGCTGCAGCAATCCAGGAGGGCGGCGATGGCCACAGGTGCATTTATCTTTCCTATTAATTGCTATTAAAATTAAAAAAAAATTCCCGGGGTGCTAAGTAATATTTTTTTCTGGAAAGGGGGTGGTAGGCCAAAAAAGTTTGGGAAACACTGATGTAGAGCAAGGGTTCCATGAACTTTTTTTAAAAACCATTACCTTTGTCTTAGAATCAATACTGTATATTGGTTCCAAGGCAGAAGAGTGGTAAGGGCTAGTCATTTGGGAGTTAGGAGACTTCCCAGGGTAGCACAACTAGGAGAACTTGTTTTTTTTTTTTTGTTTGTTTTGTTTTTTGTTTTGTTTTGTTTTTAATATTTTATAACTTTAAATATAGTCAATTTCCTTTCTAAACCTATATATTTTTTCATTTAAAAACATTTTGAGAAGAGCTCCAGGATACCAAAGGGGCCTATGACAAAGAAGGTAAAGAACCCCAATCAAGATATAAAGGAGCGAATAGGTAGGATGCTCCTTTGTGCTCTTTTATGTAAAATTCGAATTTAAAAATCCATTCTGAAATATATATTTAATAGAGGATTAAACTGTAAAGAACTCAGTGTAGAATATGTTATCTCTTTATATGTTAACCAACTAACTGATTTTTCCACTCTTGAATTTGAGTGGAAGGTAATCTGTAAAGGTAGATTTCAATTATGTGGTCTAGGATCTTATTTCTGCCACTACCTGTGAGATCTTCTGAGACACAATCTCTCTTGGCTTATTTTCCTTATCTGTGAAATGGAAAGGGTTGGATTAGATAGGTTCTAAGGCCTTTTTTAGTGTAAATTTGTAATTCTTTTATTAACATTTATTGGAGAATGAAAGATTCTCCTTAGGTGAAATGTCCAAATAACTGTTAATTTGATGAATATATATAAAAATAAATATTTAAAACATTTAAAAACCAGTTCTTGATAGCTTAACTGTTGAGCTTCTGTTTTGAAAGAATGTGTTGAACATCATTAAACTTTTTATTTTTATTAGATGAGTGATATAATAAAAATTTTTATAAAATATGGATAGCTTTGGACTGTTAATGAATTCTCCTATACCACTGTTTTTAGTTGATGATTCTCTCCTGATGTCTTTCTGTTAGTCTTTACATCTTCCTTCCCTCTACCCAGTTTCCATTATGTTACCTCTGGAGACTTCCCAGGTTAAGAGATTGTCTAAGGTAAAGTTTAGTGGCTGTGCTGGGATTTGAAGGGAAACCTTCTGATAACAAAATCAATGATCTTGCAACAAATTTGCCAAAAATTATTTCTAAAATAGATAACCAAGCTGTTAACATTGTTCCATTTATGTATTTGTAGTCCTAGAAACATTATGAAGGGGAGTGGGGGGCAGATGATTTTGTGCTCTGACCTAGGTTCTAGTTCTACCCCTGCAAATCATCACATGTATATGTAACTTTGAGCAAGCCACTTAAAGCTCTCTGGGCCTTATTTCCTTATATGTTAAATAAGAAGATTGAACTAGTTTGATTATCCAATATGAGTGTAACACCTTACTTGTAATGTTTTTTTGAGAGTTTTTTTAAAATACCTATATCACAAATTTAGGCTTGAAGGGGGGAAAAAATCACTTATGATTTTTTTTTTTACAGCTGTTTCTCCTAGGTTTTCAGACATGTTGCTAACTGAGCCTTCAACTACATCTTCAGAAATTACTATATAAATATAATTTTATATATTATTCATCTTAAAGAACAATGATTTCTAAATCTCATTTTTTTTCCCTTTAGAGTGTTTGTGATTGTGATTATTGCCCTCCAATTATTTCAGTTAACCTTCCCTTGGAAGGGGTTGGGACATCACCTTACAGATTTTTAAAAATAACTTTCATGTCATTCTTAAAATACAGTAACAGAAATTCCTCCTACTTCTCCAGTTTAAAGAAGAAAAAGAAAAACAATTATTGTAACAAGCATATAGGGTCATCAGGTAAAACAAATTCACATATTGTTGATGTCCAAAAGATATTTCTTCATCAGCTCCATCAGAAGGATGGGTAGAATGCCTGCCTTACTTATATTTGTATGTTATTTGATCCAAAACTCATTGGTGTTTTTTAAAGGTATTACAACTCCTCCAGGCCTGTTGAAGCACAGGGAGATGTCCCTTTCTGCATGCCAATTTTCCAAGAACTAATTGAAATATCTTTATTTTGACCCCATAATAAATTGTTTCCCAAATTCCTCTCTTATATCTTCATTCAGTTTTTTTCTTTTTTTTTTTTTTAAACCCTTAACTTCTATGTATTGGCTCCTAGGTGGAAGAGTGGTAAGGGTGGGCAATGGGGGTCAAGTGACTTGCCCAGAGTCGCACAGCTGGGAAGTGTCTAAGGCTGGCTTTGAAGCTAGGACCTCCTGTCTCTAGGCCTGACTCTCAATCCACCGAGCTACCCAGCTGCCCCCTCTTCATTCAGTTTTTACTTAGCCCAACTTAGACCTAAGTCCATAGATTCATGGAATTTTGATGCTGAATGGAACTGAAAGATGATCTATACCTCACTATGAGTGTCTTGGTACAGACACCTGAAAGAACAATTATCTTCATAGACCAACATTTCTATACCAGTACCAATAGAAACTGAGTGACTTGGGCAAGTCATTTAAGCCTGTGAACCTCACTGTTCTTATCTGTCAAATAGGGACAATAAAACACCTCTTTAGGGAATATTGTTGTTTTGTAGATGAGGAGGCTGACCTCAGAGAAATTAGGTGGTTTGCTTAAAAATCACACAACTGTATCATGGCAAAGACTGTAATTCTATTCTCTTCAGCAGAAATAGCAACAGCACCAGTTGATACTGTTTCCTGTGTGTTGAACATCTTCCTCTCACTTGTTCAGTATGAATCTACTTTGCCAGATACTTATATACTAGCATCTTCCATTTCAAAAACAATTTTACCTGCCTTGTTTTGTTCTAATTTCCTTGATTAATTACACTATTTACAAAACCAATTATTTCACTTTTTCTTTTATGCATCTTGCATGATTTTTACTTTGCATAAAACAAAATATTAAAATGCTTTAATACTTACCTATATTGTCATTTTCCATTTTTATATTTGTCTGTTTTATAGGTCTTTGTCTTCCTTTGTTTTCTAGTTTTTGTGATAGTTCTGTAGTATGTCCCAGAATAGCATCCAACTCAGCAAAAAATTTCATATTTTTTGTTGTTCCCAAGTCTTGAGAATTTTTTACAATTTTGTATTCATGTTTCAGGTTTTTATATTTTGTTCTACACTGTTTCCAGTCTCTGTCTATACCAACTTTCTGAAGTCTGGCAGCAATTTGTTCAAATATTCTTTTATTTCTCATGGTTCCCTCTAGCTGTTTTTGAATGTTTTTATCTGACCAAATGCCTATTAGAGCCCTGACTTCATTTATAGTCCAGTGTTTTCCTCCTTCATTTGCTACACTTGGAATAAATGTTGGATTATTAGAAGAATCCAGTATTGAAGTTGGTTTACCTATATTAGGTAGGATAAACAAAAGGGAAGGAGGAAAAAATTCTGTAAGAAATATTTTTATTTGGAAGTAGAATAACTTAATCGTATTCCCCCCCCCCCCCCATCCCTGAAATAAGGAAAAAGCAAACCATTAACTGGCAAAGCTGTTCCTTATCATATCAGTGTCTGAATTTATTAACACAATTGAAGATCATGTCCAACATTTTCCTAGGTTTTCTTCTCTACCAACTCAGACTCTTTCATTTATGACCGAGACTCATTGCCTTTCTGGAGAAGATGAATACACATCTTTGCAGCATGTGTTACTTACAGGAAAATGTTTATATAATGCTTAAAGAAGTGATTCAACCTAATTCTCAACCCATGTCTTCTGACATTCTCCTTGGAGGTTTTTACACCTTTGGAAAGCCATGGAAGTTCCATAAGGATTTGACACCCTCTGTTTTTTGTTTTTGTTTTTTAACCATGGTGGAAAAATGTAGGCTCTTTCTTCTATAAGGTTATACAAATGAATTTGTTTCCTTTTCCCCCTTGCCTTCTCTACTTCTGCCCTTTAAAACAATTAATTCCTTACTTATTCAGAAAATGGCTTAAAAAAGTTAATTGAAAAAGGAATTGTCATTTGGAAATGATTTCAGTTTCAGGTGATTAATATTTAATAAAAGTTAAAGAATCACTTGTTTTGGAATGCTGCTTCCTGTTTTATGTTCAAGGTAAAGGAAAGAGAGTGTAGGTCAGAATTACCATCATAGATATCTTTAGTCTTTGTTCTAAGGAGAGAAAAGGTTATCTTCCTAGTTTAGCTTTAGTAATGGAAAGAGAGAAGAGTTTTCTACTTCTGGTTAGAAACTCCTGCACCTTTATCCCATTTTTAGATTTAAGCTGTCTCACTTCCCATGGCTTTTTTTTTTTTTTTTTTTGTTTGTTTGTTTTGTTCCACCATACTATTACCTAGTTCCATTGGTCTGATATGGGAAATAAAAAGTAAAGGATCCCTTGAGATATCCTCATCATCTTCTAGTGCAACTGGTATTTCACCTGAAGGGAGAACAAAGTTTCCATTTGGCAATAAGCAAAGAGTAAAAAAGACTAGTACATTTGAATGTATTATATCCGTGTCTACATAGTGATTAGGTGATTATTTGTGATTTGAGCTAAGGTTAATAGCTTGCTACATGCTATTGTATTATTTGCCTTTCATCAGTGTTTTAATTTAACTTGTGCCATTCTGCCTTCAGTACAAAGGAAAGATCCTGGAACTAGCCAATTAATTGTTGTCTTGTAGTGTATCCAGTCTTTGCAAAGGTTAAAAATCAACTTTCTGCTCACATATGCAGTATATACAATTTGGAGTAGTATGTAGACCAAGTTTTATTTTCAATGCCCTCCAGATTTTTATTTTTAAAGGAACTCTTTGTTAATGTTTTTGTAATAGTCATCTAATTTTCACTGTTGTGTAACATGGCTTTTTAATAAAGTATGGTACAGATGTATTGAATTCATTTTTCAAGGAGGGTGATAATCTATCACCAAAGCAAAATTTAGGAAAAACTAGAGGACTAAACAATTCTAGAGGTTTCATTAAATTGGCATTTGAAGTCGAATCATAAATGCTATAAGTGTAAGGTATTTGATGTTTTGTTTTTTAATGTTCCTGTGATTTCATTGATGGAGGGCACTACTGTAGAAGTTCTTCTGTTAATGCAAATCATATGTAACTCTGCAACTTAAGAGTCTTAAAAGTCACTGGGATACAAAGAGGTTAAGTGACTAGCCAGTGTATCTCAGAACCTAAAATAAAAGTGGGACATTTATTTTGCCAGATATTTAAATTATAATATCCATATTGCAGATACTATTCAGTAAGCAAGCATTTTTACTGCTAGGTTCCTGGAAAAAAATTAAATGACTGAGTGACTGTTTGACCTTATTGGCCATATCATGTTAGGAAGCTAACATTGCCAGTTTAGTATAATAACAGTATAGAGATAAAATTGTTTACTAACAGTAAGCACTTGTGTGAACTAAAATTGTTTATAACATTAGGCAGCTACTGAATAGCATTTCTATTTGGGAATAGCATTATAGGATGGTGGAATTACCTTTTTGTTTTTGATTACTAACTGAAATGCAAAATATAGTCATATTTATTGCAGATAGAATTTAACTTAGGAAATAGTGTTGGTTATCTAATTTAAAAATTAAAAAAAGTATCACCAGGTATTCTGTACTGTTAAGCAACCTTTTAGAAATATATTTTATGAAGTATAATTTGATAACTTTCTCAACAATAGGAAGCTGAAAAGCTAATTTGGCCTAAGTGTCCCAAATAATTTTCTTAGTGATACAACTCTGGGCACATTTTCCTCCTAATAGGATGACTATATCCCCTGTAGAGCATCAGTTCTTCCTCTCCACGCTTTTATTATTTTATTATTTTCCCCTAATTTCTCAGGTTCTTAGGACCTAATTGAAGGATAGTGGCAAAGTGAGAAAAAAACTTGGAGAGGGGAAAATATCCTTTGACAGTAACTAGCTGTAGCCCTGTGAAAGGCTTGTGCAATCAAATGAGTGAGGTGCTTAGTAATAGTATATCCTTGTCAAAAAAGATTTCTTTAAAAATGCAATTGTTTAGAAGATATCATTCATGTGAATCAAGCTTTGCTCATCTTCACAGAAATTGAAGCAGTGAACATTGTTGAGTACTGAAAAACTTAAAAAATAAAGTAGGGATGGGAAGGAGGGTATATAGTTTTCTACTTGTAGCTCTAACTATATTGATTTATCAATATCAAAAGAGACATATAAATAATTCTATAAATGTCAACTTGTCATGGTTGTTAAAAAACTGGCTTATGAATTCATATATCGTGAGTTGATTGTTTTTTCCTATTGCCACCCTCCTTATAACATGATGCTAATGATTAATGTATTTATGCATAAATATGCCTTGAACAGACCCTGTAAGGCACATTGTATTGGGGGGGGAATATGACATACCAGCACACCAAACATTGAAAGACAAATATTTTTTGTTTTATCCAAGTTTTTTTTTTTGGTGTTATTTCTAAATCACAGTCACTTATAATAAATAGTGAAATTTACAGTTAATGTTGAAGAATGTAGTTTCAGATTGGTTTTTATTGGTGAAATAAATAAGTCCATTTAGATAAACATCTTACAATACAGCAGAAGTAAGAATCATGCACTACTTCAGTTGGAAAAGGCCCTAGAAAAATCTAAAATCGGGAGTTATAACCCTGTCTTTCATTATATAGATGATTAAACTGGAGAACAAATAGAAACTTCATGCTTTGTATTTTTTTGGAAAATAAATGAAAAAATAAATGCCTAATTTTGAGTTGTAGAAAAACATAATTTAGAAATTTTTTGTAGGTTTTTGATAAGCTAGAAAAAAATTGCTGTGACTAATTCAGGGTTCTATCCAGATTTTAAATGATAGACATTTCTAACAAATGCTCAGGGAGCAGTTGGCATTTAGTAGTTAGTGTCATTTTAATGAGGTTGTGCTGTTTTTGCAATGGTGCTTTTTATATTTGGAGCATAAATTAGGTATTGATTTTTTTAAAACTCTTGCTTCCAAGTTATGCATGTATTAATGTACTTAAAGCCTTTCATGCTAATATTTCATTACTAGAAATAAAACATAGGAAGAATACTTTTTATTTATTTTTTACCTTTGGTGTTCCCCGGAGCTGTACTTATGTCCAGCTGGGTCTCAGTTGCCAGGTACCTGCTGTCTTCATCCTCTGTTAATTGTGAGACAGGTTCATATTGTAATATCGCATCCAGCTCTTGAAAGAACTTCATAGTTTTAGAGACATCTCCAGAGTTGTGGGCATATTTGACTGTCCTGTATTCATACTTAAGATTTTTATACTTTGCCCGACACTGTTTCCAGCCTCTGAAAACGCCTTTTTCCTGAAGCCTTTTGGCAATGTAGATGAATATTCCTTTATTTCTTAATGTTCCATAAAGTTGCTTTCTTATGTTTTTTTCTGACCAGATACTTAGCAAAGCTTTAACCTCCTCTTCAGTCCAATGTTTCCCAGCTCCACTCTCCATGTTGAAAGTGACCTGGAAATGATTCACTATTTCTAGCCAAGATTTTGTTTCCTTGGAAACCAGACGACTGGTTGTCAATAAGCTCCACAGAGCTGAAAGGATCTAGTTTAACTGGTTCAAGCTGCCTGAAGGGTGTAACTTGAGAAACTGCCAAATAAGCAGGCTTTGTTATTAAAGGAGCTAAGACCTAAATGTTTATTAGTCTTTGGGGTATCTGCAAGAGTGGTAACCTATACTCCATTAAGAAGAAGAGCATAATTAAGCATTTTAAAAATCATTTTTTAGTTTTTTCTTAAGTAACTATAGTTTTACCCAACAAATTTATTAAAATCATAAAAGATGAACTAAAAGACAGCTTTACTGATGCCAGTGATGACCAGTTTGTCCTAATGACTCCAACATACTAATTTTCTGTAATTGACACACTAAGGATAAATAAGTGTGCCATTTGTATAGTGCTGTGTAATTTATAAAATGGTTTTTCTCGCAGTCCTGTGAGGTGGACAGTGTAGATATCATCTAATTGTTTATTTTTAACTCATACTTTCTTGTCTTAGAATCAATACTAAGTGTCAGTTCTGAAGCAGAAAAGAGGTAAGGGCAGTTAAGTGACTTGCCCAGGGTCACACAGCTAGGAATTATTTGAGGTCAGATTTGAATCCAGAGTTTCCCGACTCCAGGCCTGGCTCTCTATCCACTGTGATACATGGCTATCCCATATTATCCCAGGCTTGACATTTAGAAGGAAATTGAGTGTCATAGTCAGTAAAGTGACTCACCCACAACCCCACAGCTATCTTAAGCCACAAATCTTTAGACTCTCCATTATTCCATGATGGTAAGTACAGTTGGTAATTTTAATGTATTAATTATTGTTAAAGAAGCAGTTGTTTAAGATATAAAAAAAAGAAAAATATTGATGTGTTCTTAAAAAGCTGGTAGGATATATTCATTAGGAAATGTTTAACAGTAAATAATTGGTTTGTATATATTTGGAAAATAAACTTAGTTCTTAATACTAATCAATCAATTTAATTAAGTTGAACCTTCTGTCAGACTGAATTGACACGGTCAGAAGAGGCAAGTTGGTTTTATATGGTCATATAACCTTATTCTATTGTCAGTTTTAGGTTTCAGTTCAAAAAATATTTGTTAATATGCTACTGTGTTCAAGGTATTGTGAAATTACAGGCCTTGAAAAACCAGACTCTCAGAGTATCAGGGAGATTCCAGAACAGCTATCTATGGTTTGTAGGGAAATTTAATAGGGTCAAAGGAGAATTGTAGAGAAAGTGCTCTAGGAAAACAGAGGTGACACAATCGTTCTTAGCTTAAAATGAAAAGAGAGATTGTAAAAGACATAAGGTATACATTACAGACTTAGTTCCTAGAAATATAAAGAGAAGAGAATTACAGGTGGAGATTTGGGAACAACAGCTAGTTAATCTAGTTGGGCTGGCAGGCAGAGTGCAGAAAGGTGAGGGATATTGAAATAAGGCTAGAAACATAAGCCTGGATTTAGGGAAGTGAACCAGACCAGGCTTAAGGAGTATCTAGTCTATTTTTTAGGCAGTAGAAAGTCCTTAAGATTTTTGAGCAGGGCTGTAAAGTGGTATAAATTTTATATTTTGTATGTAGTCTAATTATGTTCTTCAGCAATGTTTATCAGGTAGACAGTTTGAACAGTGTTACCTTTCTATGTTCACAGGGGTCAGGAGAGTGCTGGGATTGTAACAAGCGATGGATACGGTTTAATGCCAACAATCCGAACACACAAGGTAATGTCATGCTCTTTCATTTCCTGGTTGTCATTAAAAACAAGTTGATCATAATTTTTATTAAAAGCACAGCTAGCAATTTATTGAAAAAAATATCTTTAAAAGCACATAATAAGAAGTGATGGGATTTTAATGTTACCATGTCCTTTTTATCTTCATGCACTGATATTCATAAGAGCAGCAAGTACTCAATCATTTTGGGAAATAGTGGCATTTTTTTGAATGTAGAGGTCTGCTTTATAGTATCTGCCTCAAAGTGAGGAGGTAAATTTAAGAAATTAATATTTATTAGGCTTAGGAATTCTCTTTCGAATTCTCCTTCATTGGTTACATAGGGCCAAAGTGAATTAGAGCCTAAATGTTTATTATATTTCCTTCAAAGAGTCAACGTTTATTAATGTTTCAGTTGTCCAATTCTTTCTTAATTGTTGTGGGGTGGGAAGGGGAAGACATCATACCCATATGAAGCTTGAGTTTTATCTCTTTATTTCTTATCTGCTTATCTGGAAATACAGATTCATACATAAGTGTGATGAGCATTTTCTGTCCTTTTACTGATAGCAAGTTTTGATTGTTTTTGTATAATGAATTATTTGACAGGTAGTTGGTTGATTAACACTCAGAATCTAGCATCATAGATGGAGTTAGAGGTCGTCCTTAAACTTCTTCAAGACCAGACAGGTTTAGTGACTTGTCTGAGGTCACATAGGTGAGTGAATAGCAGAGCTAGAATTCTCAGTACCTTTGATTCCATTTTGCACTGTTGTTTCTACTATAACTGGCTGCCTCCTATAGAACCTACTCTTGCCTTGGGTTTACAAGAACTTGTTCTCTGGCAGTGGGCAAAGATAATCAAAATAGTTTTAATTTATAACATATCCATGGGATAGTTGTGGTTCACTATGAGAAGAATATATGGCTTTTATTTAAACTAAGAGTTTGCTCATCTGGTACCCTGAACTTTTCTTTTTGTGATTTTCAAAATGAAGTTTTGCTTTTTTTTTTTTTTCCCAGCCAAAAAATTCAGGCTTATTTGCACCTGATTTTTAACAGTATTCAGTGTCCTTTTGGGTTCCACTGGTTTAAAAAAAAAAAAAGGCAACTTTTTGTCCGTATATTTGGCAAACAAAAATAAGAATAAACAATTTGCTAAGTTAGAATTGAGATTTCTCATTCTTGAGTACTTTTCCTATTGCTTAGCTGAGGTCAACAACTGTTTTTGTTTTTATCATTTTGTCCCTAGCACAGTCTCTTGGATTATTAATGTGAATAAGTCACATAAATGCTCATTCGTGTGAATTAATAACTATCTTAGCAGTCTGTTTTCCTTTAGGTTAATCAATTTACTTTTATTTTATAAGGGAATGGGACTTGTAAACCACGTGTTTACTGAAGATAATTTGAAGAAGTTATATGTTTCAAACCTTGGAATTGGCCACACAAGGTACGCCACCACTGGAAACTGTGAATTAGAGAATTGTCAACCCTTTGTTGTTGAAACACTCCATGGAAAGATTGCTGTGGCACACAATGGAGAATTAATAAACTCTGTTTATCTGAGGAGAAAGGTGAGAGTTCTAAGTGCTTTTTTTCTGAGGAGTCAGTGGTGGATTTTTATGACTTAAGTTGGGAAAGTGTATTGTCATAATATTAGATAACTCAGTATGCTTAGAGTACATTAAGGATAATTTGATAAGAATAATTTGATAAGGAATGTTCTTTACTTGGATCATATGATTAGAGAGGAACTTTCTAGGATACAAAGGGCTCCCGACCAACTTCCTTCTTTCCCTCTCTCCATAATTTCCATACTCATGCATAAGAAGTGGAAAATAAAATATAAAATTAAGAAATCAAAAACAGTCTTAGGCATATGTCCTGAGAACAGAGGTAAAAAGAATGATAATTCCTTTTGGTACCTTGTCATTATTATGGAATCTTGGAGACTTCCTCAAGACTTAGTTTCTCTGCTTTCCTTTTTCAAGTACTCACTGCTAATTCATTGACATAATTTCAGCTATTCTCACTGCACAGAGGGCACCCAGATTTGTATCTTTTCTTCAAACCTTTTCACCCAAATATCAGGATATGAGGTCTTCCTTGTTTGCTAGGGAATTGTTTGTTGAATTGCATGGGGCCAAATCAAATCTCACACTTCAACATTTTCTTCACTTTTTAATTTTTTAATGTTTTTTTTTTTAAACCCTTAACTTCTGTGTATTGACTTATAGGTGGAAGAGTGTTAAGGGTAGGCAATGGGGGTCAAGTGACTTGCCCAGGGTCACACAGCTGGGAAGTGTCTGAGGCCGGATTTGAACCTAGGACCTCCTGCCTCTAGGCCTGGCTCTCAATCCACTGAGCTACCCAGCTGCCCTGCCCCCTTTAATGTTTTTTTTTTTAATTTTTTACATTTAAATATTTTCAAAGTCTTAACTATATAAAGACAAATCTAGTTTCAACTTTCTCTAAAAACCCTTTAATTAATTAATTTAGAGTGTTTTTCCCATGGTTACATGATCCATCTCTCCTCCTCCCACACCCTCTCCCGTAGCCAATGAGCAGTTCCACTGGGTTTTATATGTGTTATTAATCAAGACCGATTTCCATATTATTTATATTTGCATTAGGGTGATCATTTAGTGTCTATATCCCTAATCATATATCCATTGACCCATGTGATCAAGCAGTTGTTTTTCTTCTGTGTTTCTACTCCCATGTTCTTTCTCTGGGTATGAATAGCTTTCTTTCTCATAAGTCCCTTGGGATTGTCCTGGATCATTGCATTGCTGGGTATGAATAGCTTTCTTTCTCATAAGTCCCTTGGGATTGTCCTGGATCATTGCATTGCTGCTGCCCTTACATTCGATTGTGCCAGAGTGTATCAGTCTCTGTGTACAATGTTCTCCTGGTTCTACTCCCTTCACTCTGCATCAGTTCCTGGAGGTTGTTCCAGTTCACATGGAATCCTCCAGTTCATTATTTCTTTTAGCACAATAGTGTTCCATCAGCAACAGATAACACAATTTGTTCAGCCATTCCCCAATCGAAGGGCATCCCCTCATTTTCCAGTTTTTTGCCACCACAAAGAGCTTGGCTAGAAATATTTTTGTACAAGTCTTTTTCCTTATTATCTCTTTGGGGTATAGATCCAGCAGTGGTATGGCTGGATCAAAGGACAGACAGTCTTTTAAAGCCCTTTGGGCATAGTTCCAATTTGCATTCCAGAATGGTTGGATCAATTCACAATTCCACAAGCAATGCATTAATGTCCCAATTTTGCCACATCCCCTCCAACATTTATTACTTTCCTTTGCTGTCATATTGACCAATCTGCTAGGTGTGAGGTGGTACCTCAGGATAATTTTGATTTGCATTTCTCTAATTATAAGAGATTTAGAACACTTTTTCATGTGTTTATTGATAGTTTTGATTTCTTTATCTGAAAATTACCTGTTCATATGCTTTGCCCATTTATCATTTGGGGAATGGCTTGATTTTTTTTTTTGCACAATCGATTTAGCTCCTCATATATTTGAGTAATTAGACCTTTGTCAGGTTTTTGTTATAAAGATTTTTTTTTCCCAGTTTGTTGCTTCTCTTCTAATTTTGATAGCATTGGTTTTGTCTATACAAACCCTTTTTAATTTAATGTAATCAAAATTATTTATTTTACATTTTGTAATATTTTCTAACTCTTGCTTGGTCTTAAAATCTCTCCTTTCCCATAAATCTGACAGGTATACAATTCTATGTTCACCTAATTTATTTATAGTTTCCTTCTTTATATTCAAGTCATTCACCCATTCTGAATTCATCTTGGTGTAGGGCGTGAGATGTTGATCTAAACCAGTGGTTCCCAAACTTTTTTGGCCTACCACCCCCTTTCCAGAAAAAATATTACTTAGCGCCCCCTGTCACATACTATCACTGCCCCCTTACAGTTATTCATCACCCTGAAATGCACCTGTGGCCATCACCATTCCCCTGTATTGCTGTAGCACCCACCAGGGGGCGGTGGTGCCCACTTTGGGAATCACTGATCTAAACCTAATCTCTCCCATACGGTTTTCCAACTTTCCATAAAATAGCAGCTTTTTGTCTTAAAACCTGGGCTCTTTGGGTTTATCATAAACTTTCTTGCTGAGGTCATTTACCCCAAGTCTATTCCACTGATCCTCCCTTCTATCTCTTACCCATTACCATATTGTTTTGATGACTACTGCTTTATAGTACAATTTAAGATATGGTAATGCTAGGCCCCCCTACTTCACATTTTTTTTTCATTGGTTCTCTTGATATTTTTGATCTTTTGTTCTTCCAAATGAATTTTGTTATAGTTTTTTCTAATTCAATAAAAAAGTTTCTTGGTAGTTTGATAGGTATGGCACTAAGTAAATTAATTTGAGTAGGATTGTCATTTTTATTAAGTTATCTCATCCTTCTCATGAGTGATCAATGTTTCAGAAAACTGTTGGGAAAATTGGAAAATAATATGGGAGAGATTAGGTTTAGATCAACATCTCACACCCTACACCAAGATAAATTCAGAGTGGGTGAATGACTTGAATATAAAGAAGGAAACTATAAGTAAATTAGGTGAACACAGAATAGTGTACTTGTCAGATCTCTGGGAAAGGAAAGATTTTAAAACCAAGCAAAAGTTAGAAAAAAATTGACAAAATGTAAAATAAATAATTTTGATTATATTAAATTAAAGGTTTTGTACAAACAAAAACAATGCAACTAAAATCTGAAGGGAAACGACAAACTGGGAAAAAATCTTTATAACAAAAAATTCTGTCAGAGGTCTGTTTTCTCAGATATACAGGGAACTAAATCAATTGTATAAAAAATCAAACCATTCCCCAATTGATGAATAGGCAATATTCAGATAAAGAAATCAAAGAACTGGTGCTCCATCTCTTAAAAGTTTTGCCATTGCTGTTCTAGTGCATCCCTCTTTCTCATCCCTTAATTTTATCTTTTTGGATATTATCCTATCATACTCATACCTATGTTCTCTATGTAGACTCCTAACTTGTCCTAATAATGATAGTTTTTAGGAGTTTAAGTATCTTCTGTTTAACATTATTGAATCCCTTGTGATTTTTCTGTTTACCTTTTTCTGTTTTCTTTTGAGTCTTGTATGTGAAATTCATATTTTTTTGTTCAGCTCTGGTCTTTTACTCAGGAATGCTTAAAATTTTGATCCAATATCCATTTTTTTCCTCCTGAAGGATTATACTCAGTTTTGCTGGGTAAGGTGATTCTTGGTTGTAATCCTAGCTCCTTTGCCTTTCATAATGCCATTCAGAACCTTCTCATACCATGTTGTAAAAGCTGCAAAATCTTGTGTTAGACTGACTGTATCTCTATATTATTTGAATTATTTCTTTTTGGCTAGTTATCATATATATATGCATATATGTATGTATATGGTGTTCTGTAATTTAGCTATAATATTTCTGGGAATTTTCATTTTAAGAACTTTATTTGGAGCCCTCTGGTTCTATGATATTAGGGCAGTTTTTCTTCTTGAAAAATGATGTCTAAATTAAAAATTTTTTTATTTTATTTTTAGCATTTATTAATATTCATTTTTTAAGAAAAGTTAACATGGTTACATGATTCATGTTCCTACTTTCCCCTTCACCCCTCGCCCTCCCCCCTGGCCGATGCGCATTTCCACTGGTTTAAATTTTTTTTCTTTTTAACCCTTACCTTCTGTCTTAGAACCAGGTCTTGGTATTGGTTCTAAGTCAGAAGAGTGGTAAGGGTAGGCAATGTGGGTCAAGTGACTTACCCAGGATAACACAGCTGGGAAGTGTCTGAGGCCAGATTTGAATCTAGGACCTCCCCTCTCTAGGCTTTGTTCTCAATCCACTGAGCTACCCAGCTGCCCCCATCTTTATTTTTTCAAAGTCATTATCATACATAGTGTGGATCAGAGGTCTAGCATCTTTCCCAGTTGTTTTTCTTCATGTCATTGTTGTCATCAAGTAAATTGTTTTTGGATTTTACTTTGTACAAGTTTCCCATGTAGTCTCTCATTTTTTATCTCCCATGACCTGGTACTATTCTATTACATTCATCTACCACAGTTTGTTCATTCAGCAATACATTTTGTTTGCCTATCCTCCCATAATCTGTCCTGTAGATACCAATTTTTTCCAGCATTTTTGATGGGTTTATGGTAGGAACTAAGTTGTTTTTAAGCCTCACATCTCCCTGGAAGTCTTCTGTTACTAATTAGGCTATGCTAATGTTCCCAAAACTGCTGTACTACATATTTCTGTACTACTTATTTGGAAACCTAATTCTATTCAATTATTTCATACCTCTGTCTTGTATATATCCTGCTTTATCTCATTAGCCTCTTTAAATAACAATTATATTTTATAATTTAATTCCCTTATAGCTTTCTACAAGCTTCTCAGTAAAAATTTCTGGTCAGTTTTGTATCATATCATTGTATCATTTGTATCAAAATCATATCATTTGTATCATTGGGGACCAAAGTCTAGCTATAGTTAAATTTGAATGAAGTGTTAATATTTCTAAATAATTTATGACACTGCATTGATGTTAGTTCTCCCATAAATATCATAAAGTCCAAAAGACCTTAAATTTTTAGCTAATTGTTCATTTTTTCTTTTCTTCATCCTCTTTTTAAAATAGCTTCTACGGCATGGTGTTGGATTGTCAACAGGTTCTGACAGTGAAATGATTACTCAGTTGCTGGCCTATACACCTCCACATGAAAGAGATGACAGCCCTGACTGGGTAGCAAGGTAAGTGTAAAAATAAAATGCATCAATAGGAGTAAAAAATATTGCTTAAAGATTTATCTGTTATTGAGATCTGTGTATGTATTTCCATATGTAGCTATAAGTAGGAACAACTACAAATATGGATAATCTAAATTTTTCTCATTTTAGGATTAAAAATTTAATGAAGGAAGCCCCTACATCATATTCATTACTTATTATGCACAGAGATGTTATTTATGCAGTAAGAGATCCTTATGGAAATCGTCCCCTGTGTATTGGACGTCTTATTCCTGTATCTGATATAAATGGAAGAGGTAAAATTCTGTGAAATAAAGAGAAATTGTCTAAAATTGAAAAAGAAATCCAGAGCACTTTTCTTGAAATGTCAGAAGGTAAAGAATGCCATTTTATTTTACCAAGACAGATTTGATAATAATGTCTGCCCCTGGACACCTCCTGTCAATCTTCTGTGGATTTCTTCCTTGTAGTTACTCATTTACCATTTCAAATTAGGAAGTAAAAAACTAAATCTTCAGCTGATATGTAGTATTTCTCCAGTTCTGAAATATCATGTGATTATTTTCTTTTCCTCTTGTCAAGTGTTGATTAATTCTAGCAAAACATAGTATTAGAAGGGAACTCAAGGATCATTTAGTTTTTCATCTGTTCCAAACCAAGTAAGAACCTGTACAAATCGAGGTAAAGGAAATGAAAATGTTATGCCTTATTTGGTTTGTTCATTAATTAACTAGCCATAGTCTTAAAAATGTAATTTTCTTATACCTGAAAAGATAACTTTTTTTTCCCTTTATAGGAAAAAATAATTCTGAAACTGAAGGATGGGTGGTATCATCTGAATCCTGCAGTTTTTTATCTATTGGTGCAGTGTAAGTCCTTTATAATGTATTAAATGTTAGTTTAAAAAATAATAGCTGAATCACTAATGAGAACTTTAGAGATCATAGATTTATAGTTATAAGCATTAAAGGTCAAATAGTTCAAATCCCTCACTTTTACAGGTAAGGAAACTGAGGCTTAGAGGGCGTTGAATAGTTAGACCATAGAAGTTCTAAATAACAAAGGTAGTATTATTAGGATTAATTAGCAGCTAAGGACAGGGTAAAGACTAGTGGGTAAGATTTCTTTAAGATCAGAAAGAATCTTGGGTAGTGTGGCAGATGGAATTCTGGGTAGCTGGAGACAGTTGGGGTTTTTCAGCTGCCAGCAGGCTTCTGGTGGTTTTTGGCCTTAGGGGGACTCCTGGTGTTTTCTGTTCCCTGGAACGCCGAAAAAGCCCAGTGACAGGAGGAGGAGAATAGCTTAGAGTATCTGTAGGGAGTTTGTGGGGGAAGTTAACAGAAGGGAGAAAGAAACTGTTTTTCCTCTGGGTGGCTGCTGAGAGGGTGGAGCCATTTTGAGGCCTGCTTAGGCCTAAAGCCTTGCTAGGCCCGAAAGGGCTGGTCATGGGCAGAGTGAGTGAATAACCGAATTGGTTAAAAGCTGAAAGAGATGTAAGAGGAGAGACTGTCATTCTGGGTGGCTGCAGTGAGGCCTGTCTTTGGGCCCAGAAGCCTGACCACGCCTGAGGCCTCGCAGCTGGTTTAGAGTGAGAAGGCTACCAGCTGATTTATAGCTGAAGAGATTTACAGAGACAGTAAATATATAATTAGAGGCATAAGGTTTATTTAGTATAGTTTCAGGATTTTTAGTGATAGATAAGGGTTTTAAGGAGGCTCAAGGGTAACCCTGAACAGGAAAAGCAGGTCAGTGAGGACCCGTGGGACTGGGATATGTTAAGACCCTTTTAGATTAGGGAATCCTAGTCCCCAAAACCTTTGTTTACCTTTCCTCAACCTTAATAGTTATTAAATAGAGGGTTTTTTTTTTTTTTTTTTTGCATCTGTCTCTAGCCATTATCCCTTCGCAGGCCAAAACCAGATACACAGAGCTTCAGTACCACAAGCAGGAAAGGAGATATTCCAATTTCCCCTCCTTAACATTTCTAGCTCTTCCTATTGTAACATTCAAGCCATTAAAATTCTTGGCTATTCCTATTTGTTACATTTTCTGGGAGAATATTTCCAATAGTATTTGAACACAAATATTCTGAGTTCAAATTTAGTGCTCTTATTGCTTTTTGTGATTTGAAAAATATAAGGATATTTTTAGGAAAAAAAATTAATGTGATAAAACACTCCTAATTCCCAATTCAGATTCCAATACAGATTCTTTTGGAAGTATGCTTTAAAATATTTTATCCCCAATTACATGTAAAAACAGTTTTTTTAACATTCATTTTTTTTTTAAAGATTTGAGGTTTAAATTTTGTCCCATCTTCTTTCCCTTCTCCTCTTTTTTCTTTGAGATGGTAAGCAATCTGATATAGATTAAAATACACTTTCAAATTTTTAAAATATCCCTCACAAATACATTAACATTTGCAGATGATTATCTGGTAGGGCCTTCCTTTTGGAATCCAGTTTAAAAATATACTTAATCTTTGCATTTCCATTATTGCCCTTTAATTTCATCAGTCAGCAAATCTTTATTAAGCATTTATTATGGACCAGACACTGTGGGAGACCTAGGAGAAACAATTACAGAAATTCCTATTCTCATTGAACTTATATTCTAATGGGGGGAACCTAAATATTAAGTTAATAAAAATAGTTTTTACATTGAGTAGTTAAATGTAATTTAATAAAAGTACTGTTAATACTTTGGTATTAATGATTCTATCCTAATGTAGAGATATGCGTTATAAGTTTTTAGAATAGTGAATATTGTCATTTAGGACTATTTTTAAAGAAAATTTTTATTTTTTTTTCCTCCCCCCCTAAGGTATTATCGAGAAATTTTACCAGGAGAAATTGTGAAAATATCCAGACATAATGTTCAGACTCTTGATACTGTACCGAGGTCTGGAGGAGATCCAGTGGCTTTCTGTATCTTTGAATATGTTTATTTTGCAAGACCGGATAGTATATTTGAAGGCAAGAAACATTGTGCTTTCGATTTTATTTTAGGATACATAGTTATCTTATTAGAGGTCTCCTTATTCTTTTCAGCAGAAATTGAAAACTTTAGCCAAATTTCTTATTGCATCTTTTCTGCCTCTTCATCTTGAGTTTGTTCAACCTCACTATCAGGATGTGGTTAGCATTCTTCACCTGTCTTCTGTAATTGTTGATTATTGCATTGATAAGAATTCTTAAGTCTTATAAAGTTGTTTTCTTTATAATGTTTTTATTGAATAAATTGTTATGTATTCTCACTTTAAAGAAGTTTACTGAATTTTGCTTAAAATATCCCTTTAATCATTTCTTAAGTTCTTAAGTATTCCATTACACTGATAATTTATTTGCCCATTCCTTAGTTAGTGGTCCCTGTCTTAGTTTCCATTTCTTTGCCACTACAAAAACAGCTGTTGAAAATACTTTGGTATAAATAAGTTCTTTTCCTCTGAGGTGTAGGCCTAGACGTGGTATTGTTGAATCAAAGGGCAGTTTGTTGACTTCTGAGGCATAGTTCCCAGTTGATTTCCAGAATGGCAATAGGCAATACCAGTTCACATTAGTAGGCTTCAAAAGTCACTTCAGCTTCTGCTCCTCTATATTATAAAAAAAAAAAAACAAAACAAAACTCCACTGGCAGTGGAGTTTTATTTTTTTTGGTAAACCCTTACCTTCCCTCTATACTGTGTATTGGTTCCAAAGCAGAAGAGCAATATGGACTAGGGCTAGTGATGGGCAAACTACAACCCTTAGGCCAGATGGGGGGGAGGGAGGGGCTTGAAATGTTCTTTCTGGCTGGTGACATTATTCCTAATCTGACGAATACAATGAGTAGGATACAATACAATGAAACTTCAAAAGAGTTGCCTTAGAAACAGACTGACAGATGAGCATTTCCTTTCCTTTGGTCCCCATCACTGGGCTAGGCAATGGGGGTTAAATGACTTGCCTGGAATCACACAGCCAGGAAGTATCTGAAGCCATATTTGAACCCTGGACCTCCCATCTCTAGGCCTGATAGCTGATCTCTCCCAGTAGAGCTCTAAAGGCCACAGTAACTTGATGTTTCATAAAGGGATCAAAATTCTATGGTCTAAAGACCTATAATTTAAAATAATTGTGTCCTTTTTTCAGTCAAGTCTCACTCTGTGACCTCGTTTTGGGGGTTTACTTATAGCAAAGATCCTGGAGTGATATACAGTTTCCTTCTCTAGCTCATTTTACAAATGAGGAAACTGGTTGAGTGACTTGCCCAGGATCATACAAGTAGTAAGTGTTTGACAGGAAGGTGAATCTTTCTGACTTAGGCCTGGCACTCCATCCACTGCACCACCTAGCTGCCAAAATAATCATAGCTCCTTGTTATAGTCTTTCCCTTTCATTTAACTCTTAGATTTGAATTCCTTGGTAGGGGCTAGGGATCTAACGTTCTCATTAAAGATGTGATACTTTATATTTAAGTATTATACCAAAACTTTTTTATTTTTCCTTTAGTTTTCATAATACATTGTAAGAAATTATGACCAATATCAATATTAACTACATATAGTATTAGTATTAGTAGTCTAATTAATTCTCTTTTAATCAAATCAGGCCAGATGGTATACACAGTTAGACATCGTTGTGGTCAGCAGTTGGCAATTGAAGCCCCTGTGGATGCTGATTTGGTCAGTACTGTTCCTGAATCAGCCACGCCAGCAGCACTTGGTTATGCTGGAAAGGTATTTTTTCTTAATTTTTAAAAAATCCAATTAATGATTCTAATAACAGTTGAATAAATTAAGCTAGTGATACTTTATTCTAGGGATAGTTAGGGAAGGAAAGGCTTGTGAGGGTGGTACTTTAATTTACTCATTAGCTTTTTAAGGAGATTGTGAAAAGTTTTTCATTCCAGAAGTAATTATAAACTTGCTAAACTTACTGTAGAGTGCCATATTTTAAAGAAAGATTGTCTTGATGTAAACATTTCTAATGCTATATATTCTCTTTATTGAGTTTTTCCTATACCTGGTATTAACCCATTTAGTTGTTAATTTGGTACTAGTGTGGTAGGATTAAGAGTACCCTAAGTTTCTCTTATTGACTCTGTGGTATCAATAGTCTTTTAATTAATGATTTAGAGTAAAGCATAGATGACATGCTCTTCAAATTTGCAAGTTGCACAAGTTTGGAGGTGATAGCTAATACCTTGGATACCAGAGATCGGATTCAAAAAGATTTGACAGGGTAGAATATCATAAGATGATAGTCAGTAGAGGATAAATGTAAAATTTACACTTGAGTACAAAAAAATTACAAATACAAGCCTGGGGAAGAACAACTAGAAAAGAATTATGATAAAGATTTGGTCTTTTTAGTGGACTTGAAAGCTTAATATGTTATCAGTGTGTGGTGTTATTTTAAAAGCTAATGTCTTTTTAGTTGCAAATTATAAGAGGCATAATTTTTAGGATTGTGGGAGATGATGGTCTCACTGTATTGTTTCCAGAGCAGATCTCATTTGGAGTCTTAGGATGTGCTGTTGTGGGCACGATGGTTTGGTAGAATATTGATTAATCAAGAGTTTCCAAAGGTGAAGTATCAGCATGATGAGTAGCATTGAATCTATGTTGTATCAGAATCAGTTGAAGGAACTGGAAATATTTAAACTAGGAAGAAGAAAAGGGGTGGGGTGGGGTAGGGAACCGGTGGTATATGAGAGTTGTATCTATTTACCTGAAGGACTGTCATGTTAGGGAGGGATTTGATTACTTATAGTTGGGCTTCAGATTTGGAGGATGATTAAGGTCAAAAGAACAAATGTATATGAAGACTATACTGGGTACCAAGCACTGAGCTAAGTGCTTACAGACATCTCATTTGATCCTCACAGCTGCCCTTGAAAGTAGGTGTTATTATTGATCATCTTCATTTTACAATTGAGGAGACAGATGAATTGATTGACCATGGTTTACAGAGCTAGTATCTGAAGTCATAGTTGAACTTGGGATGTCATGACTCTAGGCCCAGCTCTCTCTCTTCTAGGCCACCTAGTTAGCTGCCCAGGTGGCAGAACCTGGAGTAGTGGGAAGAAGTTGAGAAGAAGCTAGCTTAGATATAACATCAGAAAATGCTCAAAATAAAAATGTTAAATTGCTATTCTTCATTGAAAGAGCCATAATAATAATTAACAAAATTCTTTTTCTTACATGTTTTATCCTCTCTAAATTCCTCCCTCTCATTATCTGGTTTAGAGTGTTTTTTAGGCAGTACCAAAGCTTCATAATACTTATTCCAAAACAAAAATAAATTTTTGTATGCTATAAATACATTTTATCATTTTAAATGGAAGCTGTCAACATGTAAAATACTTTAATAATATTACCTGTGTATCTAGTCCATTTTATGTATTTATGGATATACACATATATACCTTTTTTTCCCCTTATACAGTGTGGCCTACCATATGTAGAAGTCCTTTGTAAAAATCGATATGTAGGAAGAACCTTCATTCAGCCAAATATGAGATTAAGACAGCTAGGTGTGGCAAAAAAATTTGGAGTCCTTTCTGATAATTTTAAAGGCAAACGGATTGTTCTAATAGATGATTCCATTGTAAGAGGCAATACCATCTCACCCATAATTAAGTTGCTCAAAGAATCTGGAGCAAAAGAGGTAAGAAGTTTTTCATTTTGTTGACTAGAAGTTAGTTGGGAGTATAAAGAAATTTGAATTATTTAATCTTTGGAAAAGATCAGTTGAAGCTTCACTAAAAACAGCAGCTCATGGGGGCAGCTGGGTAGCTCAGTGGATTGAGAGCCAGGCCTAGAGACGGGAGGTCCTAGGTTCAAATCCGGCCTCAGACACTTCCCAGCTGTGTGACCCTGGGCAAGTCACTTGACCCCCATTGCCTACCCTTACCACTCTTCCACCTATTAGTCAATACGCAGAAGTTAAGGGTTTAAAATACAAAAAAATAAAAAATAAATAAAAAACAGCAGCTCGTGAAGAATAAGGATACTGGGGAAAATAACCAGAATAGGTGGCCTACAGAAAAGAACCTTAAAGAGGATTTCTGATAATTTCATGGTTGTTTGGGGAAAGTCTGCTGACAGCCTCTAGAAAAAAAAGATCTCTTTGTTGTTCTTGGCAGTATAACAAATGATAAGAAAAATTTGAGAAATTCTTTTTTGATGAATAATGACCATTTCCCAATAAGACAGAACTAGTGGAAACGGGCTAAAATGAAGATGAAATTTGTTGCATATAAAGATTAAGGCTCTTCTCTGGAGTTATTTAAAAACAGGAAAATTTGAAGGCTTCATGTTGTAGGATAAAGAAGGTGCCTTTGATGTAATGTACTGTAAAATACTATAAAATACTGACTTTTCCACTGTAGATCTAAAGTTGTTATTCTTAAAGTTTGGGAGAATAAAATTTTTTATTAAGTAATATTCACCTTTTCTCAATAACCAGAGCTTTATCTTCTTAAAATATTTCCTTGCCAAGGTTCACATTCGAGTAGCTTCGCCTCCAATAAGATTTCCGTGCTATATGGGAATAAATATTCCTACAAAAGAAGAGCTTATTGCCAACAGGCCTGAATTTGATGATCTTGCAAAATACATAGGTGGGCATTTAATTTAAATGTTATTTGTAATTATCACTAATAAAAATATTAGCTTATATCTTGTCTCGTAGTTAAAATACACTTTTCATAGACCTTTGATTTTTCTTAAAATCTGAAATACTTCATATGTATAACAAATCAAATTGCTTACTGTCTTTTAACAGGGGGAAGGAAGGGAGGGAGAAGAGAGACAGTTTGGATCTCATAATATTGGAAAACATGTTGAAAATCGTTATTGTGTGTAATTGGGAAAATAAAATATCTTTGAATTAAAAAAAATCTGAAACACTTAAATATTACAAATAATAACCTCAGTAAGAATATGGTAAAGCTAAAGTTTAAAGAAGTCTTGATTTGTCAAAAGTTACATCACTTATTAAATTGAAGCAAAAACCTTATTTAAGTTGCTTTTTATATTGTGACCACACTATAATTTAAAGACCACACAAATATAACATTTGCATTTCCCCTTAGGAACAGTTTTCATTACTTGTTTAATAAAACAATAGTTTAAATTATTTATATTTTTGTAAATGTTTTTTTTTTAAACCCTTACCTTCCGTCTTGGAGTCAATACTGCATATTGGCTCCAAGGCAGAAGAGTGGTGAGGGTAAATAATGGGGATCAAGTGACTTGCCCAGGGTCACACAGCTGGGAAGTGTCTGAGGCCAGATTTGAAACCAGGACCTCCTGTCTCTAGGCCTGGCTCTCAATCCACTGAGCTACCCAGCTGTACCCTTGTAAATGTTTTTGGAGATTCCATTGTTTTCTTACAAACAGTGTATTTTTCAAGAACAGTATACTTGGGGGTAGCTGCGTGGCTGAGTAGATTGAGAGCCAGGCCCAGAGATGGGCGGTCCTGGGTTCAAATCTGGCCTCAGACACTTCCCAGCTGTATGACCCTGAGCAAGTAACCTGATCCCCATTGCGTACCCTTACCACTCTTTTTGCCTTGGGACCAATACACAACCCCAATGACTTGGCCCTTGCTGCTCTTTGGCTTTAGAATCGCTACTTTAGTATCGATTGTGAGGCAGAAAGTTAGGGTTGTTTTAGAGAAAAAAGTTTGTGTTTGTTTGGCCAAGGTGAAAAGTTGAGTTTTTAAACTGGAACTCTTGAATTTTTCTCCCTGATATAATTCCACTTAAAGTAGAGTTGCCTTCCACATTTCCCACTTCTCGGCCCCAATTTCCTACCTTGCACTTCAGATCAGACCTAAGATAGACCTCATTTTTCCACTCCTCCATTTCCCAGTTTCTGTGGGGAATATCATCATCCCCTCAGTTCCCCAGACTCAATCCTTCCCTTTACAATGGTGTCTTCCCCTGCCCTAACCAAGGTTTGTTTGATCTTCCTCATGGAGACTCTCGCATCTGCTCCCTTTCCTTCCCTGGACGTCTGTAAGTGCTGCAGAGTCTGCTTGTGACTTCTCACTTCTTTAGACACTGTTGCCCACATAATGATCCTAAAGCACAAGAGAACTGTCACTCCTGTGCTCATCCATGGGGAGCTCTCTGCCTTCAAGAGCTTCTCCCTCATGTTGGTCTTATGAGCTTCTTCAATTTGGCTCTTCTATATATTTATACCCTTATTTAACTTTTTTTTTTTTTTTAACATCTTCTGTTTTTTGGCCCATCAGTAGATTTTCCCTAAACTCATGCTGTTTTCTTCATGCATTGAAAAATAACTCCCTGTGATCTGCTGCCATCTCAATTGTTTAGTTCCTTGTGGTTGTCTCCTGAATTTATATATGTTCAAACTAAATCAAGTTTCTTTGACTTTTGGAAAGCTATTACCCAATAATTTGTGATTTAGAGAATTTGGCGGTGGTGGGGAGGGGGAATGAAATCTTTCCTTTTAATATATGGACACAAAAGGGCCAAAGCTTTTTTGTCTTGCTGTGTACTTTACTTTTTATACTATCTATGACCCATTTTCTTTTCCCTTTTCCCCAGGGGCAAACAGTGTTGTATATCTGTCCGTGGAAGGTTTAATTTCATCTGTTCAAGAAGGGATGAAATTGAAGAAACAGAAAATTGAGAAGCAAGAAAATATAATTCAAGAAAATGGAAATGGTCTGAAATACTTTGAAAAGCACGGTCACTGTACAGCATGTCTCACAGGAGACTACCCTGTAAAGTTGGAATGGTGAATGTGCCATGGGGTAGTGGGTGGAAAGAGGGGGGTATGTTTTATATGGGATGTAAAACTGAACTTAAAAATTTTTTTATTAAATTTGCCTTATGAATGATTGACTTACTAAAAGTAGGTCTTAAAGTATCGGATCCTGCCACATGCTTTTGTTTGCCTTTGTAATTTTGTCATTTATTTGTTTTCTTTATAAGATATAAAAACCAAAGTGTTTTTACTTATTGACTATCCCAGATTAATTATACTTAAGTAATAGGAACATGAGATTTTCCTTTTAGCTTTATTAAATAGCTGAATAAAAATTCTTAGGGCAAAGTAATGGAATTGTAAACATTTATTCCATATTATCCAATGGTAACTCAGAGGAAAAAATTCAATTTTGTGTGCAAGAAGATTTTAGTTACCATACTTGCCAAAAAATTCTTATAGAATTTAAAACTACTTTTATTTAAGGAATAATTTCCCTCATTTTATTTTAGAATGTTTTCGTAATTAAACTTTCTTAATAGATTAGTGGCTTAGGATAGCAGTATGAAAAGAAGTTCCTTATCTGCTGTATTGGTGTATATACTGTTTAACAGTTTCACTTGTATAAGAGGCAGGTGAGTTGAATAGATGTCCACAACTTCAAGAATGACCCTCAAAAGATTAGAATGATGGGGATTTGTTTTACAATGGAGCTGTGTGTGTTGTATGGGAAACACTGAGCTATAGATTATAATTTGTTTACTCTTAATATCCCAAAGGTTTTCCACAACTGAAAAACAAAATGATAGTCTAGCCCAGAGGTTCTTAACATGGGATCCGTGGAGTTAAAATAACTAAATAAAATTTTTAACTATGACTTAGTAAGCTTATGTTTTTTAATGTTATTCTCAAGGAAAGGGGTGGGGAAAAGGGAGGGAGGAAAAGATTATGGAACTCAAAATTTGGAAAAATCGAATGTTGAAAATTTTTCTTGACATGTAATTGAGAAAAAATAAATAAAAATTAAATGTTAAAAAAAAGCAGTTTGACAAGGGGTCCATCCATAGGCTTCACTAGAAGCTAGCGGTCCATGTAACCATAAAGAATCTGTGGATATTGTGTATAAACTAGGAACCACTCTAGTTTATTGTGTTTGTTTTATTTTGCAATTCAGGCTTCTTGGGTGAATTGCATTTCACCATTTACTATGGCCCAGCTGGTAATGTTGCAAAAAAAGATGTAAAAACCTGTCTCCTATACCCTATACAGAAGAGGAACAGAGTAATTGAAAACAATTTTGACTTTATTTTGGTACTCTCATGGTTGAACAAATTTTCTGAACTGAAGTTCTGAGGTACTCTAGCAAGCTCTTTAAAATGAAGTTAAAATAATTTACTCTTTGCAGCAGGGGTTTTTTTTTTTCCTCCTTTTGATTTTAGACAGCTAATGTGACCTTTCAAATCATATCCTCATTGGTTCATGTGGTAGAATAACAATTTCTCATATTTTCTTTTGATGAATTATGATATCACAAATGAAAAAATAGAAAGTTAGTTTTTTTTTTTTTAAATTTGAAGAGTCATGGGAAAATAGACATTTTTGTGCCCAGGTTTAGGTGATAATGCAGCAACCATTTTCTGCTGGTTTGTTATGTTTGAAAAATATTTCTAGGCTTTTCAGTGGAGAATTTAAAAAATAAACCTAGAGGTTTAACTCAACATTTTGGGCAAATATTTAAATATGTAAAGTCATTTTGGTTTCTTATATAATTGAATCCAACATTGTATTTTATGTTGTCCAGCATATTTGAGTATGTAAGCTTCATTAATAATGATTTGTCATTGTCTGTTGTGCATTTTTATACATTATATTATAGTAGAGCCATGTAACATCCAGGTAGCATGCAGCATTGTGCAATAAATAGGTCCTGGGTAACTTGCCTATCTCCCACCTTCATCAGTTATTCAGATATCCATCAGTGGGAATGATACACAAGGAAGTTGGCAGACTTGCTTGTTATGGTCGTGCCCTCTAGCCCAGGTTACAAGCCTTTTTGTGGTTGCCAACTATCCCCTTTCCCCAGTGGTGGAGGCTTTATTAATTATTTTTAAAGTGACTTTCTTGCCCCATGAGGAATTCTATTAAGACATGAATCTTTCAGCTGTATCATGTTAAAATGATTCTTCTGTGGCTGGAGGTGATAGGGAGCCAGGGCCTTTTAAGTCAGATGTGCTTAGAAGCCTTATGTTTGACTTTGAAAATCAACTCAGGGAAGTACTAAACCAAATCCAATTTGACATTTATGTTGTCTGTGTTTTCATTTCACTGTTAAATGTTGAAGTGGTTTTGTATATTATAATGGGGAAAAATAGTATTATGACTTTTCTTCTTCTAGCTATATATACTTTACCTGTTTTTAAACTTTTTGTGTCTTTATTTCGTAATAATGAAATTTTGCTTAATTGCTTTATGAATTATGTAAATATTATTGTAAATTGAAAAACTGGAAGATGTTTTTGCAAGAAATATACTAAGCTGTGTTATAAACTACCTTTTTTTTTTGACTTTGTGATCTGTTTGAATGAAAGATGCTTATGCAATACTGGATGAATTTTAAGGTATCTTCAAAGAGGAATACATTTTCTAGTGTCCTTAGCAATTACGTCAATCCAGGGTTTATACTCCTTTTCAGTTGACATTAACAGGCCAGTTAATATAACTTATTTTATATTGCCTACTGTGAAATTGGAATGACCCTTTAAATATTTTACCCCTTACACTACTTAAAAATCAAGAGCTGGTAACCCAGGATGTTCCAAATGAACATAAAAATGATTAGATAAATATACTGTACCCAAGGTACATAGGTGTAGAAAATAACATTATATGATGGTAAGTGCAATATTTTGGGAAAATAATCATGCACCATATATATATATATATATATATATATATATATATATACACACACACACACATATGTAATCGTTCAGTTTTACTGGGGTAAGAATCTTTATATATCTTGGCAACCCAAAACCAGTGACCCTGATATAATCATATTAGGAACTGCTGAGATACAGCCATGGCCACCTTCTTTGTAAAAAGTTTTAGGAAATTTCAAGGTATCCTTGGGAAGTCAGAATGAAAAAGGACAGTACATATATTCATGTGTATAGATGTAGATGTGCTTCACTTAAACCAAGAAATGTATGTTCACTTAAAATATTTTATGGATGTCATAATTTTTTTTTAAATCGGGAGAGATGGACTTTTTGCCTTTTTATAAAAATGACAAGATGAATCCAATTCCCCTTGACAGGGAAGGAGTTCCTGGTTTTTGTTTTGCATTGCTGCCTTTTTGAAATATGTATGGATAGAGTGGTGGATCTGGAGTTAGGAAGACCTGAGTTTAAGTCCAGGCTTAGGTACTTATTTAATTGTGTGACCCTGGGCAGATCACTTGCTCTGAGGCAAACAGGTAATCTGTAGAATGGGAGATGATAATAACACCTTCCTCCCAGTGTTTTTGTGAAGATTAAATGTGATAATAATGATAAAGTTCTTAGTAAGCCCTATGCAAATGTTAGCTGTTATTATTCCAACATTGCCATATTCCTTCTCCAGACTTTATCCTGTGGTTGATGTTCTATCAATTATTTATTGAAGAAAACATAAGGATAATCTTCTGAAAGGCAGCAGTGGTTTCACTCCTCTTTGTATTCCCAGTATACACTTAAGTATACACTTAGTTAGCACTTAGTAAATATTTGATGAAAGTAAATTTGAGGTTGGGCTAAGGCCAATATTCTAAGTCAGCTACAAATGGCATAACTGCTAATAACATATCCCAGAATCAGTGGAAAGGTTCGTGTCTTCTAGTCACAATGTCTTGAACTCTTTGAAATAGAAGAGAAATGCCTGAGACACAAATGAAAGACAATGCAAGAAAATTAAAATTTAGAAGTAATACTGACTGAAGGAAAATGGAAGCTATTCCATAAGATGTCTAAAAATTCATAACTATTTAAAAATCAAGAATTAAACTATTAAGAATGTCATCATTAAAAATAGAATGTGGAAATTAAGGTCATATGTAAAACATGCTTTAAAAGAGTGTAGTACAATGAAAAGAGTAAGAGATTTAGTCAGAGACCCTGGGTTCAAATAGAGGATTTGGCATTCACTTCTGGAGTGAACTTAAGTTACTTTGCCCCTTTGAATGGCAGTTTCCTCATCTGTAAAGCGAGGTCTCTAATATCTCCTAAAACTAGAAGAAATAGTGGAGAAGTATTAAAATGTGAAGAATGTAATAGACAACCTGGGAGAAAAAAAGAATGAAAATAATCATTACAGAGTTAAGATAGAAGAAAGTATTCACAGACAATGTAGACATGTGAAAATTTAAGCACTGCAAAAGTCTTCAAAGAATTGGAAAACAACATTTTATGTAAAGTCCTCTATTTTTCTTTACATGTGGAAATGCTCATTTTACTTGCTGTTTAGAATATTTTAAAAGATTAAAAATAAACGAGATAAAAACAGAAGTGAGAGTTGGAGGGCAGGCCCTGGTTATATCCCATTCCTGGAACCCTGTCCCTCCTCTGTTATGGCTGTTTACCTTCCAACTAAAATGCCACACTCTAGGAGAAATCTTCCCTTATAAGGCCTCTTAACTCTAGTGCTTACCTTCCATTATGATTTTCTATTTATCCTCTATATAGTTTGCTTTGTATAGATTTGTTTGCATGTTGTCTCCCCTATAGGATTGTAAGCTCCGTGAGGGCAAGGGCTGCCATTCACTTCTTTGTATCCTCAGAGCTTAGCATACTGCCAGGCACTTAAACTTTATTGAATTAAAGCCAAAAAAAGATACATATGTGAAACAGTTGACAGTTGTCAAGTCAATTACTAACTTGAGAACCTTAGTGTAGGATCTTATTGGCTAAATCACTATTTTAGTAGATTTTGTGATTTCATTGGCATAGAGACCTCTGGTGAGGAATCTTCTACTAACACACTGTTAACTTCCAAATATAGCCAGTTCCAGGCAGGATGTGAACTTAGGCCCTTCTGACTCATAAACTGTAACCATTATGGCACACATCTGCTTTTGAGATTTCTCTAGGTGAATAAAGGGGTTAAAGGCAGAGTAATCTGAAAACAAAGCTCCTGTTTTTAAAAGACAAACCCATAGTTATATTCACAGAGTTGATAACATGACAAGAATCTTGTTTGTGTTACTGTCAGGTGAAAATGGGTGGAAAATGCCTACTGCCCAAATCAGAACCATTGAGTATATATGTACATCTCAATATAACTGAGTAGCCAGATGGAGGCAGTTGGGCCTAGAATGGAGTAACAGTATGTAGACTGCATTGCATTTTGGAGATTTCCTGGGGTTTTTAAAAATTTTATTTTTCCCCCAAATTATATGTAAAAACATTTCCCACCATTTTTTACATAATATAGTCTCAGATTTGCTCCCTCTCCTCACCTTCTTGAGATGGTAAGCAATATGAAATTTTACATGTGCAATCATGTAAAACATTTTTCCATAGTAATCCTTTTGTGAAAGGAAACTCGAAAAAAAAATGAAAAAAAAGTTTGCTTTGGTCTAGATATAGACTTAATTTTTTTTTTAAAGGAAGTAGATGGCATTTTTTTTGTCAAGAGTCCTTTGGGATAGTTTTGGATCACCGTATTGTTGAGAATAGCTATTGTTCACAGTTTGTAAAGTATTCTTGTCACTATACAATATTCTCTTGGTTCTGCTTATTTCACTCTGCTTCATTTGTCTAAATCTTTCCAGATTTTTCTGAGCTCCTATTTGTCATTTCTTATAGCATAATAGTATTCCCCTCACTTTCCAAATCTTTGTCCCCCTAAAAAGAGCTGCTTTAAATATTTGTTATATAGGTTCTTCTCCCACCCCCTCCCTTTTTTTTTTTTTTTTTTTTTTAAAAATCTCTTTGGGATATAAACCTAGTGATTGTATTGCTGAATGAAAGGCTGTGTACTCTTTTATAGCCCTTTGGATATAAATCCAAACTGCTCTCCCAAATAATTGAATCAGTCTCACAACTCCCCCAAGAAAGCCTTTGTTGTCTCAGCTTTCCCATATCTCCTCCAAGTTTTGTCATTTTCCTGTATTGTCATAACAGCCAATCTGATAGTTGTAGGGGTGGTACCTCAGAGTTGTTTTAATTTGCATTTCTCTAAATAATAGTGACTTAAAGCATTTTTGTATGTTTTTAGAGAGCTTTAATTACAATATCTAGGAACTGCCTGTTCATATGCTTTGACCATTTATCATTCGGATAATGACTTGTATTCTTATATATTTGATTTGTTTTTCTATGTATTTGAGAAATGAAGCATTTATAAAGACTTGTAAAAATTTTTTTTTGCACCATTATTACTGTGTAATACTGTCCATCCTATTTATCTGCTTTGAGTTTCTGACTTCTATCTACCTCCCTCAATTTGCCTTCATTTCTACCACCCTCACCCCTATTCTGTTACCCTTTTCTCCTCCTACCTTGTAGAGTAAGATAGCTTTCTCTATCTCAGTGATGGGCAACCTTTTGAGCTTGGTGTGTCAAAATTTGCCAAAAAAACAAGCATAACTGGTGGTGTGTCACTTTGAGAAAAAAAAAATCACCATAATTTCATGATATTTATAGTTTAACAAAAATGTATAATTATAATATATAACTAATAAACCAAAATAGGTAAATGTAGGTAGAATTGTCATCTATAGTGCACAGTGTCTACACTGCAGCAAATGTTTTATCCTCATTATGGGGCCCTATACTTCTCACATGCCATCGAAAATGGTTGTGTCATAGGTTTGCCATCACTGTTCTACCCAATTGATCGTATATGTTCTTCCCTCATTTAGTCAGTTATGAGAGTAGGGTTCACATGCTCTCCTCCCTACCTCCCCCATTTTCCTCTATGCTGTGAATGCTCTTTTATGCCTCTTCTATGTTCAATAATTTGCCCATTCTATTTTGTCCTTCCCCTTTTCCCAATCCATTCCTTAATTTAATTTTTTATATCATCCTGTCATATTCAACTCATACCCTTGCCCTCTGTCTATGTATATACTCTTTTTAAATGCCCAAATAATGACAAAATTCTTTGCCATTATAAGAATCATCTCCCCATTTAGGGATGTGCATGGTTTAACCTTATTGTATGTCTTGATTTCTCTTTCTTGTTTTTTCTCTTGAGTCTTGTATTTGAGAGTCAGATTTTCCATTCAGCTCTGGTTTTTTCATCAGGAATGTTTGGAAGTCCTTAATGTAAAAAGGACTTGCCAAATATGTAAGAGGGAGATTTTAGGTATTTATAGATATGTATTTAAAATGTGGTCGCCAGGAATCAACAATTCAGATTGAATCCATAATTAAAATAGACCCAAGTCAGGATCCGGTTTAAGGTAGTTTATTTACAATTAGGAAGGTAAAAGGAAGGTAAATAGAGAGAGGGAGAGGCCAGTCCAGGCCTGGAGAGGCCTGGACGGAGAGAGAGGGTTAAAAGACTAATTAAACTAGGTTACAAGCCACAAGACCTTAGAAATCAGAGAGGCTCTAAGCCTACTTAAGGCAGAGTTTGGAAACGCCAAAGTAGGCCAAGGAAGTCAGCCTAACTTACCCACGTGACAATTCAGAGTAGAAGCATTCTGAGGTTTCAGCTGAGCACCTTCAGCATCAAGTCCAAAGCTGGAACTTTTTTTACCAGGTTGTAACTGAAATGAATACTTATTTTCCCCTGCCTCCCCCCACAAGGGATTATGCTTAGTTTTGCTGAGTAAGTGATTCTTTGTTGAAGTCCTAGCTCCTTTGCCCTTTAGAATATCATATTCTAGGCCCTCCCATCCTTTCATGTAGAAGCCACTAAATGTTGTGTTATCCTTACTGTGGACTCATGATATTTGAATTTTTTTTTTTTTTGGTGGTTGCTTGCAATATTTTCTCCTTGACCTTTGGGTTTTGGAATTTGGCTATAATATTACTAGGAGGTATATTCTTTCAATTTCTATTTTGTCCTCTAGTTCTAGAATGTCAGAACAGATTTCTTTAAAGATTTCTTGGAAGATGTCTAATCTCTTTTTTTGATCATAGTTTTCAGTTAGTCCAATGAAGATCAAATATTATCATGAAGATAAAAATAAAAACTGCTTAGCACAGTTCTTGGCATATGAAAGACTCTTAATAATGCCTGTTTGGGGGCAGGTAAAGTGGCTCAATAGATAGGGAGCCAGGCCTAGATATTAGGAGGTCCGTGGTGGTTCTAAGGATCAAAATGACAATGATTCTAAAATTGTTAACAGTACCTGGCTTATGATGAGCACCATGTAAAGAATATTTTTATTTTATTATTATTACTATGATTATTTCTTTCATTGAATATAATTATTTCATACTGGGTAAGTATGTTGTGTTTTAAATATGATTCATATAAAATGTTAAAGGTGATAAAATTATTTTCTATTAGAAATGTATCCATTTGAATTGATGCCATCTGTCTGGTTTTGTTTTATGTATTTAAAACATGATATAATGTATATTTTTATTATGCTTCTAAGTTTTCTTGTATTGTGAATTCTGGGAAATCACTGTATAAGAAATGCTATTAAGAGAAAAATACAATTTTATCATTGGGAAACTTTAATTTGGATACTATGAAATTATTAATTTATTAGAGGCTACTGTAATAATCGTAAAACATCAAGTATTTAATTTGGTATGTTTTAAAAAGGAAGAATAATTATTTACTCTGTGAGAAAAGGTACAAAGAAAAGACCTTGTAAAAACTCATTATTTGTAAAATTGCCAGGTTCCTTGGGCCTATCAGCTTTGGCAAAGTCATAAAATCTAATCTGTCTCATGAAATAACTTGCTAGATATTGTGAAATTCTAAACTAATGAATTGATTTAGTTGGAAAATGGGATCCCCTTGTTGATTACCAACATTCCTTGTATAACAAACTCCTAAGTTTGTAATATGGAAATGATTTATGTGATGATTTATAATTATAAAGCAAGACTCCATTCTTAAAGATTTATTTTTGCTTTATGGATTAATATACAATACCCTAAGAGACAGATATCTGCTAGTCTGGAGAGGTATAGTAATTAGCCAATGTTTTCCTGGTTTTTGTTTTGTTTTGTTTTGAGTGACCTTGACAGGACCCATTGGAAAAGACTCATGTTGGGAGAGATTGAAGACCAAAGAAAAAGGGGTGGGGCAGCTGGGTAGCTCAGTGGATTGAGAGTCAGGCCTAGAGATGGGAGGTCCTTGGTTCAAATCCTGTCTCAGACACTTCCCAGCTGTGTGACCCTGGGCAAGTCACTTGACCCCCATTGCCCATCCTTACCACTCTTCCACCTATGAGCCAATACACAGAAGTTAAGGGTTATTAAAAAAAAGAAAAAGAAACAAAAAAGGGGCTAGCAGAGGATGAGATGGATAGTATATAAGCAATAAACATGAGCTTGGACAGACTTTGGGAGATAGTGGAGGATGGAAGTCATGAGGTCACAGAGAGTTGAATATAATTGACCAACAACAAATTATAGACACTATCTGTGGAATTCCAGAATGTAACTTATTTTTGATTAATTTTTTATACCAGGATGAATTTTAACTAGAAAAGTATAAGAGAAGACAAAGATATTGAGGTTTTTTTTTTTTTTTTTTGAAAGACCTGGTAAACTTTTTACTGTTAACTGTTACTGCAAAAACATGAGAGAAATAATAATCATAGCTGGTCCCAAGCTTTGATTAGTGAAACTTGCTATCCAAGGTAAAAATCACTTGTGACTATAATTTGATAATGGTCTGAAGTATAAATGTCTGAATGATCATTGTCAGAAATTCACCTTTTGAGAGCAATGTGACAGGTTGCTCAAAGGGAATACGATTTAGGAAAGCTACAGGAGGATGTCTGTTTCTGGGAAAAGGTGAGGGGACAACTTTGGTGTAACTGAAGGTCAGGGTCTCTTGACTCAATTTTCCCCATTGTATTATTTCCATTTTTGTTTCCCACCTGGTTGATTCTGAGCCTGACAATAAGGAAGAAGGTGGAATTCTGTTGCATGCTTGCCTATTCCAAAAATCAAATAGAACTAAGGATGTAGCATACATACATACATGCACACATATACACACATATGTATTCTACAACTTGGAAAGCTGGGGTTATGTGTGTAGAAAATGTCTAGTAGGAGGAGTACGTACATACAGCAGGGCCCTCTTATCCATGGTTCTTAGTAATCCATGGTCAAACTGAAGTGCTGGAGGCCTGCCTGAGAGGAAGATGGCCTCGGCAGCAGGATATTCTGTTTCCACTTTTTAAAAGATTTCTTTTTCGGGATGGGGGTGGGGGAAACTGAGATGTGCCTCAGTAACACAGAAGTGGAGAAAGAGAACATATATATGGGGGGATCAGCAGGTGTTCACTTTACATCAGCCATCTACAGTATGTTTTGGAACATATCCCTTGCAGATATGGGATATCCTACTGTAGCCCTGCCAGATCTGGGCCCTAGTGATTAGAAATATGTATATACATCCAGATATGGGCTTATAGATTGTAATGCAGGATTGCTGCAAGAATCTCTTGCATTTGCAAAATCACCAGAAGCAATCCTGGCAGTTAAGGAAACAGAATGTTGACCCAGCCAGTCCCTGGTCTCACCGCCAGAAGGTTGGAGCTGGCTCTATAAATATCCCTGGAGTACCAACTGATTTCCTTGACCTGACCCAGACATCCAGCTATCCCCTTGGACTCTCCCTTGGGCCCCGGGAGTGAGGGAGGTGGAATGTGGGAAATTAGTTTACTTAGGCAGGCAGGGACACCCCTAAACCAAGCCATTACCCTCATTTGTTTATCTGTTAGACCCCTCTACGTTAGGGTAGTGGAATTTACCCCTGGCTGAGGGGCTGGTTCCCTCAGCCTGACCCTACCTTCTGAGACCCTCTGCCAGCACTGGCCTTCACCCTTAGCAATAGTTGCCCAGACCATAACCCTCTTCCTTCAGCTTACCCTTGTATTTAATAAACTCCTTGGCCTCATTCAGAGAGCTTCAGTGTTTCATTTATATCACCAATTAGGGCCAGGGACTGGGAAGAAGGAAGATAATTATCACTAGTTTCCTGAGGGGCTAGACCAGGCACCCATCTTAGTTCACTTCCTGTTGGTTTCTGTTTCTCACTAGGAGGGAGGGTCTCTTCACTCCTCACCTCAAGGGAGCTTAAGGGACAACCGGGAGACTGATTGAAACATCTCAGCCCAGGTTCACACAACCCTGGCTGTCCCAAATCAACCTATACTCAAGTTATAGTCTCCCTACCTAGAAGACTCAGCTGGTACCCAACCTGCCCTCTATTATAAGCCTCATTAGCCCCTATTATTTCTTGATTACAATATGTGTATATACATACACACATATGTGTTCATGAATTTTATAATCCAACATAAAAATGTATATTCAGCAAAAGAGATAGTATAAGTTGTAAATAAAACTGGCCCCAAAGTCAGGTGGACTTGTCTTTTAGTCTCATCTCTGACACATACTGACTCTTATTAAATCAGAGAAATAAGAGAAAACAACTAACATAATTTTAATGAGGAAATTGGTGACATTTCAAAATCTAACCATCAGCTAACATTAAGTATGGACAAGATGAAAGACACTGTGGGTCATAGGAATACAAAGACAAAAAGAAATCATTTCAACATTATCCGTTCTTAAAGGTAAGAAAATACGGGGGAAATTTTATATATATACAAAATATATAGTGTTTGAAAGCATAGATATTGAAACAATTACATGCATAAATCAGGACAGGCCTCTCATTGGATGTGGCAATTGAATTTAATTTTGCCTAGACTTAGGACTTTCAAGGTGAAGAGACAGCCTTGGAGACAGTTAATGCAAAGACAAAGAAGGACATGGTAGAATTCAGAGCATGGGGGAAGGGCCAGTTCTGATAGAAAGTGGAGGTGAAATGAGTTTAGTAACATTAACCAGGCAATAAGGATAGGGTGGGAACAGGTTCTTATGGATGAGTAAATGAGAAGGCACATGCTAAGCATTTACTATATGCAGAGCACTTTGTTAAATTCTAGGAATACTGAGTGTCCCCAAAACACAAGTGCAGTTTTAAGCTTTGAAAACTTCAGAAATATAAATGCTACAAATTTCTAAGAAAGTTTGGAATTAATTATCTATAGTTAAAATACTGATGTATTTTATAATTCAACATAACCACTATTTTGCAAAAAATATCACTCTTTGATTTTTGAATTCTAGGCTACTGACCATACAAAGAATAGTTTTAATACATGTGGTACTCTTTTAAGGTAATGTCACAAGAAAAAGTCAAATGGAAATAGGTGACTGAAGTCACCAAACAAGATCTCTACCAATTAACTTAATTAAGTCTTTTAGAAACTCATACAATGTGTAATGATAGGATGCCTCATCTTATTAAAATTAAAATTTATTACTAAAAATTCACAAACCAAGTAAGTGTTAAAAGAAATTAAAATAAATTGGAAAAAACTGCACTAAGACCTTTAGGATGTCCTATAAAACTACAAAAACAAGTCTTTTAATCTGGAGCTTATATTCTAAATGCATAACACAGAAGAGAGGGGTGACTTGGGCAGAAGTTACAGATAAGGTGAATGGGGGATGTGGGGGTTCAGTAAGGTAGACACCTCTAGAACAAGAATGAGCTTTAGATGCTAGAGGAATTTGAAGAATCTGGAGTCTTCCTTAGGAGGTGGTATCTGAAGGGTGTAATCCAGGTAAGGGTAAAGCCTATGGAAGCAGTGGCTGAATGAGTGCTTGTTTGAGATCTAAGAGGGAGTTTCCTTAAGCTCTCCATACCTACAGGTCATATGTGTAATCTTGGGCAAGTTAACCCTATCAGGACTTCAGTTTTCTCAACTGAATTAGAGGACTTAATAGAATTAGAGGACTAGATGGTTTAGTATTTCCAACTGACTAAAGCACAAGCTTTACCAGGTCCAGGCTGCCCCTATCTAGCTGCTACTGTTGTTCAGTTGTTTTCGGTGGTGTGCAACTTTTTCTAACCCCACTGAGGTTTTCTTGGCAAAGATGCTGGAGTGGTTTGCCATTTCCTTCTCCAGCTCATTTGACAGATGACGGAACTGAGGCAACAGGGTTTAGTGATTTGCCGGGGTCACATATGAAGTGACTCAGTACTCATCTTTTGTGCCATCTAGCCGCCTCTAAAGTGGTGCGTATTGCCTTCAGGATCAAATATAAAACCCTATTTGGCTTTAAAACTTCATAAACTGCACCCTTTCCCGGTTTACACCTCTAGCCTCCCTCCCTCACTTACTCTGAGATCCTCCTTGCTGTTCCTCGAACAAGACATCTCCCCAAGGTTCCTTTTCAGTGGATGCTTCCATCCTAGTATACTTTTCCTCGTCTCAGCCTCCCACTTGCCTGATCTCAAGTCCCAGTTGTCACAAATCTTTTTTCGAACCCTCTTAATTCTAGTGCTTTTCCCCCACTGGATGATCAATTCATCCAGCACTATATAGAGATTGGACGTAGTTATTTGCATCTTGTGTCCGCTATAACACCGGGCGCTCATTGGGAGCAGAGCCTTTTTTACCTTTCTATATATCCTCAGCAATTAGTACAGTGTCTGGTACATAATAAGTGCTTAATCCATATTTAGTGACTGGCTCGCTTTAGGTTTGCCCTAAAGGGTTTACTCTTTCCCAAGAGTTGCTTCAGGTGTAGGCGAGCGCACGCGCGTCTCTTACGCAGCGTGCAAAGTCCCGCGTTGACGCCATACGTCCCCTTGGACGTAAGGGACGTCATGGGTTGGGGCAGCTGAGCGTTTGGGTTCCTTCCGGGTGTCAGGTAGTGGCTGTAGAGCGTGTCTCTCTCGAGCTTCCGGTCTATAGGAAAAGTTGGCGCTTGGCACTGTGGGGCGGGGGGCGGGGGTATCCCCGGCCGGAACTCGGATTTGATCTTGCTACGGATGCTCCTTCCGGACTCTTGCTCTCGTTCCGGGCCGGTCTGGCTTTCCGTACTACTGGAGGCCCATGCAGTGCTTGTGGCCTAGCCCCAGTTCTGTAGCCTGGCCAGGTCATGGGGCGGATCCTGCCCATCTCGGACTTCGTCTTGTGAATTAAAATGTCCAAATTCCCTCAGTACAGTTACTTGAAGGAAATTGAAATACGGTATTCTTGAATGGGATGGCCGGAGGTGGAGAGGGCTGGGAGAGGAGGGTAAGATGAATGGTAAATAAAAGAAATAAAGAGAATCAGCTCTTTAAAACTTTTTCCGGGAACAGCTTTGAAAAAAAGGGAGTAAAGTCAAACTCTTCCCCCTGAGCCCAAAGTGGTGTAAAAGAGGTGGCTAGGGGTAAATCTTCAAAGCCCCAAGCATTCTGCTTCTCATGCCATTAGAATCGCTTGATTACTCATAATGCTACCTTTCCTTCTTAAGTTGACTTTGCCTCAGAACCTTTGGCTTCATATGCACTAAACCAGCTATTTGATATATTCGTACTGTAGATTCAGAAATCCAAGACATAAAAACGGAAAAATCGAGGAAACAAAAATTATGTAGTAAACATAGAACCTATCCTCCTGCCTGACTTCCGTGCCATTAAGAGCCTGTGGCAGTGAGAGACCAAAATCAAATCTATTTGATCTGTCACCTTCTTTTTATGAAACCTTACCCAAAATTCTCTGCTAATTAGGGTTCAGAATGAACGAATAGAACTCGTATCCCTTATGAGCAAACAGTAAAACTGTCTTCAAAATTTAATGAATTAGTTTGATCTTTCAGTTATGTTCTTGGAATTATAATAAAGCTAATAGTTATTTTCGTTGACATGCGTATTTCCCCACCAATATAAGTTTTCGCTCTAGTAAATAGCCATAGTAAAATCATTGAAAGAATCTTACAAAAAGGCAACGTTCAAGTTGACTTTTTAAAAGGAAAATAAAATTATGTGGGAAAAATAACTTTAGAGAGAAAATGCTTTTAAAAAGGTTACCTGAAAAGATTGCTTGTTTAAAAAGTCATCACTGATTAAGATCATCCTGTTGTTAAATACAATTTTTAGTTAAGGTTTGAGCCCAGGTTACTAAGCAATACTTGTCAAAGGATGAATGAAGAACTAGAAAAAGTTGTTTACCCCAAGCATAGTTGTCATTTTCCTTGAAAGAGTAAGTTATATAAAACTCCCTCAATCTTTTTCTTTTTTTTGCTATTCAAGAAATCCAGTTCCTGTGACAATGACCCTTCAAGAAATGGTGCTTCAAGCTGCTGCCCTTTACTCTGACCGAACAGCTGTCTGTTTTGATGGATGTAGTAATCAACGTTCAGTTTATTATACCTACAAATCTGTGGTTAATATTGCCTCAGAATTATCTAGCTTTTTGCAACTACACTGCAATTTTGAAGGGATCCATGAAATTGGCCTCTTCTGCTATCCAGGAATAAATTTACCATCTTGGATTTTGGGGTAATATCATTTGGCATTGTTACATTTATTAATAATCTTTGCTGATTTAAGATTCTTACATAGGTAGAATGTAGTAGAAATTACAGTGTTATTTTCTGTTTATCTTCATCAGTTTTTAGAAAGATTGTTTTCTAATGAAATATTCAATTCAAGCATTTAATTATTTTGAATTTATTTAATAGAATCTGAGGTTATAGTTGACAAAAAAATTTGTATATTTTTATTCCTCCCACCTTAGAAATAAGTATTTTTTGTTTTCTAAGATATTTTATTTTACCAATTACATGTAATAATTTTCCATATAAGTTTTCTGAAGTTATAAGATCCAAATTGTCTCTCTCCCTTCCTTCTCCCTTCCAGGATATGGTAAGCAGTTTGATCTTGGTTATATGTGTATTATCAGGCAAAATGTATTTCCATATCATATTGCTCATTGTTGTAAGAGAATAGTTATGTATTTGTCAATTTGAGGAATGATTTCTCTCATAAATTTGATTGAGTTAATAAGCATCCTGATAAAAACCTTTTTTTTTTCCCTTCAAAATACAAGTCTGTGATTTCACTGGTATAGGGAAGTATGGATAAGAAAGGCTCTCTGCAGATTCCAATGTAAAGCTATTCAGTAATATGTAATCTTATTTGTGTAGGGGAATGTTTTGACTAGTGTCAGCCATTATGTTTCAGAGACTAAATAAATATAAATTATAGCCTTTCCAATTCTGAGGCCAACTCTCCAAAATACTGTTCCAGGTTGTTTGTCATATCATTACAGAAATGTTACTGTTAGAAAAATGAGTCAATAGTACTTAATAAGAATTCTTGATCGTGGTCTGTTTTTAAAATTTCTAGTTAAAAAAAGTTTTGGGTTGTAGTCAAAGAAAAATGAATTATTTAGGATTAAGCCACTAGAGGGAGCTAATTTTAGCTACAGTAAACTAACCAGTTTAATATATCAATATCATACATTGCTGAAATCCAAATGTAGCACATTTGGACATACACTGGATTACTTCGTGAATGTTTCTGATACTTTAAATAGATTATGAATTGCTTTATAGCTTGGATGAACATTATAGATTTGCTATTAATCACAAATCTTGACCAGCAGCAAGAGTTTAATGTGTATATTGAACTAAAAGTATGTGCTTAAAATGGCTTATATGAGCTTTTGTTCTTAATACACTGTCATAAACTATAAATTTTTAAATTTTAAATTATTGTATTTTTGATAGGATGAATGTTTTGTAGGGTGAAGAGTATGATAGTGGTAGTTGCATAAGAACTTGTGCCATACATTTGATTAGCCTAGATGGCTAGTTAAAGAAATTTATTTCTTATTATCTCTTTTATAGTTTATGTGTTTATAGAATGAGATGAAATTGTTTTTTCCTTAGTTTTTATTTATATTGGAAACATTTTGATTTTATCATTTAGTTGTTAGAATTTAGGGTTCATATTTAAATTTCTTCAGCTAGAAATTCTAAAAGTTGCACATTTATTTAGTTTTTAGCCACGTTGGTGGATAGCAACATTTCCCCCCCTCAGAACTCAACACTGGCCATAGCATCAATGTATATAACTGATGACTTGCTTTATGAACCTATGAAAAAATGTCAACTACTGTATTGAGCTTTCCTCAAAAAAATACTACAAATATTTTTTAGATTCATTAGACCTTTTAGAAGCAATGGCCAAAAAATTACTTTATTATACATAACCAAAGCAGTGAGAAAATGTTGGCAGTTTTTTTTTTTAAAGTAGAATGCTTTTAAAGTAATAGCAACCTCGTCACAGATGTTAGCTGTATCATCTTGAGAGATTTATCTTGGTTCTATCCTTCTGTCTCAGCATTCTGCAAGTTCCTGCTGCATATTCTCCTATTGATCCAGATGTACCACCAGAATTATCAGCTTATTTTATGAAAAAATGTAACCTCAAGTATATCCTTGTTGAAAAAAACCAAGTTGATGTAAGTACTTAGCTTATAAAATATTGCATTTGAATTTACCAGGAACCAGAATATTCTAAGATAGTATTATGTATATTGATGTAACACTATTGAATAACATTATGTTCTAGCTTTGTGATAGTATTGGGTATCATAAAAAGTGTAAAATACTTAAAATATTTTATCTCTTCATTTTTGTGGAACCTAAATGTGTTAAAAAGTAGAACTTCATCTTCGTATTAGAAATCAGGAGAATCTTGCTCTAGTTTTAAAAAAATATATACTTTTCAAAAAACTACACTTCAAAGAGTGTAGTTATTGGATTATAGATTGATATTCTTGGTAAAATTATGAAATGTATTCTGATTAAGTTTGAAAGGCTTATGGGCCACCCAGTTTGAAATAATAGTTATTATAGCTAACATTTATATAGTGTTTTAAAGTTTGTAATACACTTCACATTTAACTCAAAATAGTCCTGTTATTGCTATTCTTATTTTACAGAGTGGTCATACAGATAATAAATCCAGCCCAGAAGTCTATCTGTACCACCTAGCTGCCCTAGATATAATCACTAGGTTGTTGGGGGTATGTAACTAGGACTGAGGAGAAATCCTAGAGCAAGGTATATAAATTTGGGAGTCATCTTGGAACTTGCTAGTGAGCTAGTGAACATCTAAGTGAGAAAGTATAGAGACTAGAAGAGAGACCAAGGCATAGCTTTGGGGTAGACCACATTGGAAGGTATGATATGAGTGATGAATCAGCAAAGAAAATATTAGGAGGAGAGAACCAAGGGGAAACAGTCATGAACTCTTAGATAGATGCTCAGTACTGTGAGATGCTTCAGAGAAGTGTAGAAGGAAAAGGAATGAGAAAATACTTATTTGGCAGTAGATTTTTGGTAACTGGTAAAAGCAGTTTGAGATGAATGATGAGATCAAAAGCCAGATTATCAACTTGAAAAAAAATTCTTAGATTGTGTAACAAAATGAAAAAGTTGAAATGATAACTCCTGTGACCTTGGGCAAGTCATTTAATCTTACTTGTCCTCATCTTTAAGTTTCCCCATCTTTAAGATAGTTTGGACCAAATGACCCAAATTCCCTTTCATACTTTCATTTGTGATCCTATGAGTTTATAGAGAAGTGATATTCAGTCCAGAGTGATAAAAATCTTTTAGTAACTGGTAGCATTTGGACTAAAATTTTGCCCCCCAGACTAGTGGTTTTTCTACTATACTATACTTCATTCATTTGGCATATTTGTAATTCTTTAGTGTAAGAAAGTTATTTTACATTGAACACTGCTTTATATACCTATAGTGGCATTTCTGAAACTATAAATTAGAGAAAGAACATGTTTAGTTTTTTAATTTATAATACTTTTTTTGCCATCTATTGTAGAAATTCAAATCTTCTTATGAAACTTGGTTAAAGAATGATACCATCACAGTAGACCATACTGGTGTGACACTTTTTGAACTTCACTGGAATGATATTGATGTAAACTTGATGCTACATGATAAAAAAGAGAACCATGGAAAGGAAAAAATGAATAATTACATCAGTTTTTTGAACAGCAATGAAGAAAAAGCTAAGAAATACATGGATGTCAGATTACAGCATTGTTTAGCTTATGTTCTGCACACTTCAGGAACTACAGGAATTCCTAAAATTGTCAGAGTGCCTCATTCATGTATAGTACCAAATATTCAACATCTGCAGTGAGTTTCTAAAAATTTCTTTCTTCTGAATTGTATCTTAAGGAAAAATGAGTTCTTGAAATTTAAAAAACAAAAAACAAGTTACTGTATTGATAGCCTTAAAGAGGTTATTTTTGCCCTATTTGTTTTATACGCTACTAGGAGTATCTGAACATGTTATTCTGGACAAACCAATCTTTCTGTAAGAGGGGAGACTAGATATTTAAGGTTGTTTGCCAGAAATCAAATAACTTGATTTCAAAATAAAATAGACCCAAGTCAGGATGACTTTTATGGTGGTTTATTTACAATTAAGAAGGTTGAAGGTAGGGAAATTGAGAGAGGGAAACTCTGGCCTGGACCAGAGACCTGAACCAGGTAGGAATTTAGAGTCCCCAGCAGAGGGGCACAGAGGTTAATTAAAAAGGCTTCGAGCCACAAGGCCTCCTCTAAGAAGAGAGGCCTCCTTGAGGCTAGAGCCTCCAGAAAAGCCAAAGGGAAGAGAAAGAGAGTCAGCCTAACTTACCCACGTGACAATTCAAAGGGAAGCAGTCTGAGGTCTCACCAGAGATCCTTCCACACCAAGTTCAAAGCACCAACTGCCTCCACAGGAAGTTACCATCATATTTAAAAGATAGTATCTTTTGTCACTTCCTGCATCCACCTCCAATTTCAAGTGGACAAATGGCAGCCTGGACACTGTTTTGGTCTGCCCAAAGGGTAGTCCCTTGTTTTTGATTTGTCACTTATTATCATGTATCGGTCACAGACCTCCCCCTCCCCACTTAATTCTAAGTTGGGTGGGGTAACATTATTTCTGGTGGCTAAGTCTACACAAATGAATGAGGGTGAACTAATTCCATTCACACATTTCTAAGCCTATTTCCTCATAAAAGGGGCATAGAAACACTTGTACCACATAGCCACAGGGTCTTTGTACAGAAAGTACTTTTAAAATTTCAGAGCCATGTAAATGTTTTATGCTTATATTAGTGAAGGAAAACTCTGTTAGCTTAAACTAATTCCTGCTCTTCTCTATTAGTCTTTTTTGTATTTAATTTAGAAAGGAAAATGATATACAAGTAATAATATTTTTCTTTGTTCTGACTTGCAATTAAGTAACCTGGTATAAGCAGGGAGAATTATTTATTAGAATCATAGATTTTGAGTATTATAAGGAATTTTTGAGTTCATCCAGCATATTCCCTTGTTTTCAGATGAGGAAAGTGAAGTTCAGGGCAGTCATCGCTCTGTTACAGTGTTAAGAATGGAATTTTGGAAGGAGATTATGGAAGCTAAATAGCTTTTACATATACTGTAATTAGTCCATTGCCTTGCTTTGGAGTCTTAAGGTGAGAGGAAGTTAGGTTTATTATTTCTCATTGCCAATTGCTCTTATAGCAAGTGTTTTCTGATTAGGGTAATCACTTTATGACAGCTATGGAGCAGCCATAGTATATGATGTATACAGTTCTGGTCTGGTAACCTCTTAAATTTTATGACAGTCATTATTTGTCTTTCAAGATTATGATCCTTGATAATGTTAATTTGATGATGCCCCTAAAACTTTTCCCAAAAAAAGCATAGCCAGAAAGAAAATAGGAGAATGGAAGTGAAATGATTTGGCCAGTTGTATGGCTTTAATTTTTTAGAAGCATTTAAATAATCTAGTATCATATTACTTATAAGTAATGATGATAGAGGGCCTTGAAATGAGGAAGTCCTAGGTTTAATACTAGTGTCTGACCCATATTAGCTGTGTGATCATGAGCAAACCACTTCATCTTTCAGTTCTCTGAGAAACTCTTAATAGCTATAAGTGAAAAATGAATTACCATTCTGCATAGTGCAAATAATTCCTATACTGGACCTTCCTAACACAAATTAAAATTATAGGTTGGGAACAAAAAAAAAGAGAAACAAGACAATGAGGAATCCTAGTCTTCTGGCAAGAAATTAAAAAAAAATTAATCTTCACTTTAATAACAAAGGAATAATTTAGTTTTAAAAAATTGAAGTATTTATATTTGGCTTTATACTTGCCTTTTTTTTATTTTTGTCTTTTATTAAGCTTCTTGATTCTTAATGTGTAGCTCTGAGAAAATCACCATTAAGCCTTATCCTTTTCTATCTTATCTCAGGCCAAGAATCCAATTAAAATTTTTTTGATACAGGTTGGGATTTGAGGCAAAGGGAAATTTTATAGGGTTGTGGATATTGTAATTTTTATCATCATATGTACTTCTAAGCTGACCTATCAGTTATGACTTCATTTCGACTTTATTCCACCATTTTTTACCCAATTTGACTTCTCTGTGTTGTGATTTATTTATAACCTAAATACTTCTCTGGTTAAATAAAAACAGGAAAATACTTGGTCAGAACTTCCAAGAGTTTTCTTTTAGACCTTCTTTTTCCTCCTTTGAATCTCAGTTTCTTTACATTCTGATTTTAATCCCTCAATTTCCCAAGATTTTCTTGAAATTAGTTGCAAATTCTTTTGGGATTATGGTAAATCGGTCAGTTTTTGTTTAGGGAGCTGATATTTAGGCTGTAGCCTTAATTTTGTGTATGTTTCATAACTTTTCGAATGGAAGTTCTAGATAGTGATTGAAAATCAAGTAGTACTTATTTTCAATATATATAGATAGATATGGTTTGCTAGGTGGTTCAGTGGATAAAGTACTGGTCCTAGAGTCAGGAACACTCATCTTCATGAATTCAAATCTGGCCTCACACAGTTAATAGATTTGGAACCCTGGACAAGTCACTTAAACCCATTGACCTCCGTTTCTTCATCTGTAAAATGATCTGGAGAAGGAAATGGCAAACCATTCCAATATTTTTGCTGAGGAACCCCAAATGGGGTCATGAAGAGTCACAGATGACTGAACAACAATGGTAACAACAGACATATTGTATATTTAGAGTTAATTTGGAAGAACAAACAGACTCTTTGATCATTGTATTCCTGTGTTCCTAGAGATCACATCTTAAATCAGACTTATATAAGGAAATAACTTGAGTGTACTAAACTATTTTTATTTCTTAGAATAATGTCAAGACCAATAAAGAATTGAAGGTTAAGTTACTATTAGGTAGCCCTGGATGAATAGAGGATGAAGGCAGAATGTCAAAAAGTGGTACACATTTTATTTGTGTAAGCTAAACAAATGAATTTTTAGGATTAACAATTCCATTTGGTTAATTTAAAGAGAAATTATCTCATTAATTTCATAAATGTAATTGAGCTTAAATTTTACTACTTTATTGTGATAACCTTTTAGTAAATATTTATTGTAATTTCTTCTAACTATATGATATTTTTTCTTAGGACACTTTTTGAGATCAGCCAAGAAGATATTCTTTTCATGGCTTCACCTTTGACATTTGATCCATCTGTTGTAGAGATATTTCTTGCTTTGACAAGTGGAGCATCTCTGCTTATAGTTCCAAATGCTGTTAAAATGTTGCCATCAAAGTTAGCTACTGTTCTATTTAACCACCACCGAGTAACAGTTTTGCAGGTAGAGTTGTAGCTTTTTTAGTTATTTATTACACACATTTTTATATGTATATGTGTATATATATCTGAAACCCTGAAACATTCTATCCTATCTAACTATATATAGTTAGATCAGGTATACTTTTAAGATATTCTGATATTTTTTTAAATGGGGAAAAAATCATGATCCAGGAACAGTCACACTAGTCTGCAATGAATATGATCCCATTATCTTCCATCTCTCTATCTACCCTTAAATTCTCTCTTGAACTCCTATCAGTGCCTCAAACTCATACCTGTAATATCATTACTTTCCTCTCAAACCCACCAGTTTTCCAGACTTCCTATTTCTCTTGGGGAATGGATCATTTCCCCAGGTATCTAGTGCCATAGCTTTTAATTCATCCTTGTCATTCTCTTTTCCTCCTTTACTAACCACATGCAATTAGTTGCCAGATATGGTTCTTTCTCTACAATAGCTCATATCTGTACCTTTCTCACTAGCCTCTACTTTGGTTAAGCCCTTCTTTATTTCTTGCCTAGCCCATTGTTATAGTGTTATAATTGTCCTCTGTGCTTCTAGGCTCTCTCTTTTTTAATCAGCCCTCCATACAGCCACCAAATTAATATTCCTAATACATCCCTTCTCTTGTCAATGATTTAGATACTAGCTATCTAGCCTTTTCCCAGCTCAAGAAACTCCAGTAGCTCTGGATTTCCTTTAAAGTACAAATGCCTCAGCCCAGCACTTAAAACCTTCTGCAATCCAATTTTCTTTTCTAGATATTTCATTCATGCACATACTTTCCAGCCAAACCTCCCTCCTAGCTATTGCCTAAACTTGACATTCTATTTGCCATCTTTGCCTGGATTGGATAATTTCGATGAACTCCCTCCTCACCTCTACTTCTAAAAATCCCGTAGGTTTCTTTCAGTTTATGTGTCTCCTCCTGCTCAAAGCCTTCCCTCATCTCCCAGTTGTTAGTGCACTCTTTCCTTAAATTATTTTGTATTTATTTTCTGTATATTTGTATATATTCCTCTCTACCTATCCCTAGGTGCAAGCTTTATTGGAAGGAAGGAAATGCTTTGTTTTTAAATCCCCAGTATCTAACACAGTTCCTTGCATATAGAAGATACTTAATAAATGTTTGTTGAATTGAATATCTTAATGAATATTTTTTACTCAGCATAATTTATAACTTCCGTTAAAAACATACTCAGCTATTTCTTGGCCCAGAAGTTTTATTGGGTTCTCAGAAGCTGGGCTGATGGAATCCAAGCTCTTCCTGTTTCTGCCAAGTTGAAAAGGCTTTGAATATGAGCCTAGTGATAAAGTATGTTTGACTTCTCTGCTGTCCAGTCAGTAAGAATTAAGTGACTACTATGTACCTGACACTGAGTTGAGCACTAGGAATACAAAGAAAGACAAAAGATAATCCCTGTTTTCTAGTAGAAGGTGAGATTTTAGCTGAGGCTTGAGGGAAGCTAGGGAAGCCAAGAGACAGATGAAGAAGGAGAACATTTTAATCATGGTCCAGAGAGAGTACCTGGAGCTGAAAAGAATGCCTTGTTTGGGAAGAGCAAGGAGGCCGGTATCACTGGATTGTAGATTAAAAATGTGTGTGTAATATAAAAAAATATAAGGAGACTAGGAATGGGAAGAACGTAGGCTTAAAATGACAGAGAATTTTATATTTAATCCTGATATATGGTTGGACCTGTACTTTAGGAAACTCATCACTTTAGTGACTGAATGGAGGATGGATTGGAGTTGGGAGAGACTTTAGGCAGGCAGAATAAGAATCCCCCCTCAACAAGATACCCAACAAGTAGTCATCCAGCGTATACTTGAAGCCCTACATCCAGGGTACAGTTTGGATTATTTGACCTACCCTTTCAACAATAGGATTCTGATTTTCTCTATGCTGTCTAGCTTATGGGAGGATAAGAATGAGAGTTTTTGTAAAGTGCTCTGCAATATAAATCCTAGCTATTATTATTATCATTAATACCATTTCTCATTGTAGTATCTTTAACTGACTATAACATAACAGTCTCAAAAGAGCAAATGATGAATTCCCTGTAGATAGCTCATTTAATGCCAAAAGTTTCAGTGGCTTATGAAATATTTTCGTAAGTATTAATCTTGGGGTATGCCTGCATATTTAAGTATTATAAACCATGTTGTATTGTTTAGTATTGAATGATTCCTTCTTTCACATTTTTTTTAGTTAGAAAAGATGGAAATAGATGAATGTTTTTAGCTTAGTGCGAGTTTTGAAATCATTAAAACTCCCCTTCTTTCTCTGTGGCAGAATATCTTAGAAACATGTTGATTAAATGTTTTATAGGATTTATTATCAGACATTAAGCAGTTGAAGAAACTAATGCACTTATCTATTAATTTTTCCCCAAAATATTGGTTTGGCATTTGATACACTTTGCTTCAGTTTTCCTACAATACTCAAGTATTGAATGCTACATTGTTTTTAGCATGTTATTAAAATAGACCAAATGAGTTCATAATTGTAATTAATGTGGAGGGTAATAGATAGTTTGATAGCTATGTATTTATTATAAGAATATGGCATGTTAAGTTATCATAAATATGTGTGCAGGCTACACCAACACTGCTTAGAAGATTTGGATCTCAGCTCATCAAATCATCTGTTTTATCAGCTACTACTTCACTTCGTGTATTAGCCCTTGGTGGTGAAGCATTCCCATCATTGAGTGTCCTCAGAAGCTGGAGGGAAGAAGGCAATAAAACTCAAGTATTTAATGTTTATGGTATCACAGAGGTGTCCAGCTGGGCAACATGTTACAGGATTCCAGAAGAGGATCTTTGCTCCACTTTGGGGTGAGGCCTATGATTTGGTCATGGGTTGGGGATGTAGCTTTTTCTCAAGAGCTCAAAAGTGATGATACTTTAGATATTTTTATAGGCCAGGTGTCATGATGGGAGAAGGGATTCCACCTGGGATAGTGAGTTGGAAATACAGAATCTTTTTTTGTTGTCTTGGCCTATTAGTGTATTTTAATACCCACTTGCAGAATGTGTATGTTGACAGATTTCTGAGCCTTCTCTATCCAATGCAAAGCAGCCTTCCCACCTTATAGGGCACATTATGAATTTATCTCATCCAACTTTAACAGTGTCCTAACTGTAGCAAGGCAGTCCTTTTGTTCTTTCCTAATTTGTTTGCAATTTCATTTCTTATGAAAGTTTTTCTAAATCTTCTCTTATCTCTTCAAACATTCCATTTACCACATCTTTCCTCTCTACCCTCCTCACCTGAGGACCTTTGCTCTTACTTCTTTGAGAAAATTGAGGCTTTTTAACATTAGCTGGCTCTTTTTCTCATCTCAGAATAATGATAGCTAAAACATTTACATAGTGCCTACAATTTAACAGGCACTATGCTAAACACTTTTTACATTTTACAGTTGAGAAAATTGAGGCAAATAGTGATTAAATTATTTGCCGTGGATCACACAGTAAGTATGTGTCTGAGGCTGGATTTGAACTTGGGTCTTCCTGACTCCCCTCTTCCCGACTCTAGATTCTGTACTCTATCCACTTAATTTTTGACTTCATACTCTCTTCCTCCATTAGTCTTTGACAATGAGCAACTCTTTTCCTTACCAGTGCCAGTACTTCTCCTTGTGCTCTTGTTTCCAGCTCCAACAGAAGAATGTAGCCTCAGTCACCCTCCTTCCTTTTTCATTACTTTTTCCTTTCTCTTTTCTCCTCCTCACCTTTTTTTTCTTCCCTATTGTCTTTCAGTGTACCTCCTCCATTCTTTTTTTTTTTTAAACCCTTACCTTCCGTCTTGGAGTCAGTAATGTGTATTGACTCCAAGGCAGAAGAGTGGTAAGGGTTGGGCATTGAGGGTTAAGTGACTTGCCCAGGGTCACACAGCTGGGAAGTGTCTGAGGCCAGATTTGAACCTAGGACCTCTAGGACTGGCTCTCAATCCACTGAGCTGCCCCCTCCTCCATTCTTAATAGAAACTCCATATCCTTATCTAGATCCTATAGCATCTCCACACTTTATAACTTGATCCCTTTATCACTTCTCCCTTTCTTAGACAAGCTCCAAGAAAAAGCTGTTTATATTCAACTGCTTTTACTCTCCCTTCTCTCATTCATCAGCCCTTTATATTCTGGTTTCTGACTCATCATTCAACCTTGCTTTCTAATTTTCTTTTATTTTTCAAAATCTGGTAGTATTTTCTTAGTAGTCCTCATCCTCCTCAACCTAACTGTAGCATTTAACTTTGATAACTACCTTCTCTGAAAAAATCATTCCTCTCAGGGCTTATGTGATTATTTTCTCTTTTGCAGCTTTGTTGATTCACCAACCATATCTTGTTTTAACTGTTCCTGGTATCTGAAGCTCTGTCCTATACTTCCCACTCTTCTTTCTGTGCTTACTTGCTCTCAGTACTTCATCAACATTATCACCTCCATGCATGTAACTTACTGATCTATATATCCAGCCCCAGGACTCCCCTTAATCATGTATCACCAATTGTCCATTGAACATTTCAGAGTGAATGTCCTTTCCTTAAATTCAGTATATCTGAAACTAATTTTGTTTCTCTATCCCCAAAGCCCCGTCTCTTACAGATTTACTTATTTCTGTCAAAGGTACCACCATTCTTTCAGTTTCCCAGATTTGTGACCTTTTGTGTATCCTTGACCCCTTACCTCTTACCCCACATATCTTGTCAGTTGCCACATCTTGCCGATTTTCCTTACACATGTGACCCCTGCCTCTATTCAAATGGCTACCACTTTAGTTCAAGTCTTTGTCATCTCTTGCTTTTTTTTGTAATGGTCTTTTAATTGGTATTTCTCTCTCAAGTCTCCCTGCTTCACTTCATTCTCCTGCTACCGACAAAGTGATTTTCCTTAATGGTAGGTCCAACCATATGGCTCTCCTACTCAGTAAATACCTGTGGGCTTCTTAACGCTTTAAGATGAGTAATTTTTAATCTGAGGTCCACAGATCCTTAGTTGGTCCATGGACAAATTTCAGGGTATTTTTGAACTTATATGAGAAAAAAATCACATCAATTTTTACAAACTTCTAAATGAAATTTTGCATTTTCTTTTTAAAGAAAACATCAGAGAAGGGGTTCTTAGGCTTCACCAGACAGCAAAGGTATCTGTGACATACAAAAAGGTTAATCCCAGCCCTAAAATCAGATATAAGTATACAAAAAAAAAAAAGTAACACACTGGGAGAAGGAAAAAGGAGAGCTAGAGGGAGGTAAATGATGTATAATCAAATATTAGCTTCTCTGTTAACCTTTAAAACCTTTCATAACCTTGTCCCAACCTATTTTTTCTAGCCTTATTCTCATTGCTCTACTTCACATGCTCTACAGTAGGCATTTTCTTTTCCTCACACATCAGTCTACATTTCTTCTCTTGGTGCCTTTCCACTGGCTCTCCCCCATACCTGGAATGCTCTCCTTCTAGACTTACAGCTTACATATGACCTACAGGAAACTTTCTGTCAACCATTAGTGCCTTCATTCATACTGTTTTCTTTAGTTACTTTGTATTTATTGCCTTTATACTTATTCTGTGTATATTTCCTTGTTGTTTCCCCCATTAGAGTTTAAGTCCCTTTATTTTTTTTAAGTTTAAGTCCCTATTATTTTTGTATCTTCAATGCCCAGTACATGTAAGTTCTTAAATACTTGTTAATTGACTTGACTTTCTCTAGCCTTTCAATTACACATAAAGTTCTTTTTTGAAACCATGTTATTTAAATAGATTGAAAAATGTTCATTCAAAACAACATTTAAAATCTTTTGGGGGTGGGGTTTGGATTGTGTTTTTGCAGAGTTGAGTCTCCTGTGCAATTGGGATTTCCACTGCTTGGAACAGTAGTCGAAGTCAGAGACACTAATGGTTTGACAGTTCAAGAAGGAGAAGGCCAAGTTTTTTTAGGTTATTTTATGTTATATATGTTGTTTGGGAATAATTATTTTAAAGAAACAGTAGCAAAATGTAATTCCAACATTTTCCTGTCATTTGCCGAAATTTCCAGCAAGTATAAATCTAAAATGTCTTCTCTTCAAAGGCATAAAACGCAAAAGAGATTGCTAGAATTATTTCAACTTAAAGTGTTTAATTGCTTTAAAAATTCTTAAGCATTTGCATAAAAATAATTCAGAAGATGTCCATTTAGGAGGCAACTAGTTGGTTCAGTGGATTGAGAGCCAGGTCCAGAGACAGGAGGTCTTGAGTTTGAATCTGACCTAAGACATTTCCTAGCTGCGTGACCTTGGGCAAGTCACATGACCCTCATTGCCTAACCTTTACCATTCTGAGTTGGAACCAGTACACAATATTGATTCCAAAACAGAAGGTAAGGGTTTTTTTTAAAGAGAAAAAAACAATTTGGGTGTGACCCTTCTGCTAAAAATCACCAACTTCAATGAAATTTCACTTTTTCAATTACCTCAAAAGCAGAGAGGACTTTTATTTTTTCTGGATTACGGAACATCTTCCTTTTTAATGTTGCTAATGTTTCAGAATTACATTTGGTATTTTGGCTATTAAATATATATATATATGTATATGTATATGTGTATATATATGTATATGTATATGTATATACATATATAACTTTACCAAGTCTGTCTAATGTAATTTTACTAATGTAAGATAAGATTATTTAAAAATTTTTTCAACTGATATTTTACATTCATGATTCTATTTTGTGGAGGTGGTGAGAAGCGGGTATGTTTTCTTGATGATGAAACAACTCTACCTTTTGGCACAATGAGAGCAACTGGTGATTTTGTTACTGTGAAGGGTGAAGCAATGTTTTTCTTGGGTCGGCAAGACAGTCAGATCAAACGTCACGGCAAACGTATTAACATTGAATTTGTACAGCAGGTAGGATTTTTAACTCTTTTCATTTGCAGATATTACCACTATTATGGGTCAGCAAGAATTCAAAGTTTGGGTTTTTTTTAGTGTTTCAGTGGATTGTGCATACTATTTTTTTTTACTATGTCCCTTGTTTCCAACTTCCCAGAAATATCATGTATTTTTCTAAATCCACTACTAACAGAGTGGAGCCCTGTTACCACAAAAAAATTATACTTTTAGATGTCTGAGTATTATCATAATCAAATAATTTTTGTTAAGAACTAATCCTCTACTAGTCCTTTTGAGATATTTTGATCCTAAACAATTAAATACAGTAACTACTTAGTTATACGAAGTACCGTCTTGCTGTCCTATCATGAAGTGGACAAGGCTTGTGTTAGCAGATTACAAGTATGAGTCATGTGTGACTTTCATTCAAGGAATGGTTTCTGTGTAAATAGAGGGGCTTATTATTGTTTCCTCATTGTAAAATGGGGATAATAATATTTGCACTCTGTACTTCCCATGGTTGTGAGGAAAAAACTGTTTGGCAAAGTGCTGTCTAAGAGCTCTTGTTACCATTAGAAGTTTGACCAGCAGGTAATGAACTTTTTTAGATGTTGCAACTCATGAGGAGTGTCTTTTAAAGCATCAGGGGGGTTGTGATCCACATTTGTGGAGAGAATACTTGCATTATCATAATCACTAACATTTTGAAATACAAGTTTGAAACAAGTTCTACTTAGGTTCTTAAAATGGATTGGTTTGACTTCAGATTTGGGGAGTTTGTATCCTCATAAGTTCAAATTTCAAATTATCTTCCCAGTAAAGCAGGATGATTTCTTTTGCTGTAGGTTGCTGAAGGAATTTGTCAAGTAGAAGCCTGTTCAGTTATATGGTATCATCAGGAAAGATTAATTCTGTTCGTGGTGACCAAAGATGATTTAGGGAAGGATCACATTTTAGGAGAACTTCAAAAACATCTTCCAAGTTATGCAATTCCAGATGACATTCTTATGATTGAAGCTTTACCGTTTACATCTCATGGTAAATTGCAGCGTGTGATTTTTTTTTTCCATTTTTTTTTTATTATTTTTTAAACCCTTAACTTCTATGTATTGACTTATAGGTGGAAGAGTGGTAAGGGTAGGCAATGGGGGTCAAGTGACTTGCCCAAGGTCACACAGCTGGGAAGTGTCTGAGGCCGGATTTGAACCTAAGACCTCCCTTCTCTAGGCCTGGCTCTCAATCCACTGAGCTACCCAGCTGCCCAGCGTGTGGTTTTTAAAGCAAATGTTTCATTGTGAGATAATGCCAAATACTTTCAGAGCAAGTTTCAAGTCTAGGTTTTTTAGCTTTTGCTCCTGATTTTAAGAAGTATATCATTCCTTTTAAATGAGTTTGATGAGTAATTCTAATTAACTGCCATGTTTGTCAGAAGTATTGTGTTGAATTCATTAGAATTAAATCATTACTGTTGAAAACCATTTTATGTCATGGAATTTCTAGGGTTTAAAGTGAAAACTACATATATTTATATTGTGATCACTGAAGATTATCTTGGAGCTGAAATGAAAATTTTCTTTCTTTTTTTTATTATTAAGGCAAAATTGATGTGTCTGAGTTAACCAAGATTTACTTTAACTATATAAATTTGAAACCTCACAGTAAGCTCAAAGGAAAAGAGGAACTGTGGGAGAGATTACAGAACTTATGGAAGGTAGTATTTTTAAGTTGCTTTTGAATCATTGCATTGAGGTCATTTTACATGTGTCAAGAATGAAATGCTTTTTATTAAGTCTAATATTACTAGTTTTACTGCTGCCCAAATATTTTGTATTATAGTTTTATCTGTTCATTTTGACTCTGAGCTATTCTGTAGTTATGGACAAATTATTTAGTTTATCATAAATTAAGATGACATATGCCAATAGTAGCAAGCAGCCAGGAATTGTCTTGACTGAAATGGGTTGGCCTTAATTTTTTGTGTTGATTTTCCCAGAGATAATCTGATGTTTAAAGATTCATGTATTCATAGCAGCACAGTGAAATAATAAAACACAAATTGTTTAAGTAGAGGCAGTCATTAGTGCCTTAATCTGTTTCTGATAGGTATTATACCTTTTTTTTGTTGAGTAAGAGGAAAGAGAGGAAAATGTGGACAGATAGGGCACTATTGCACTGCCCAGCTGTCATTTCTTCACGTTCACTTCTCCCAGATTCAGTTTCATGCTGTTAACCATTAAAAAAAAATTCCAAATCACAAAATGCTATTACAATTTAGTTCCTTCATTATGAATTATGGGTTTTGTACTCTTTGTCCTGCTGAGACATCAGTATTGGTGGGAGCAGCATAAGAAAGAAACAAGAGTTTAATGCTAATGAAGAACATGACCTCTATGTTCTTTCCTACTTATTAATTTAAGATTTCATATTATAGTGAGAAATTGGTGTCTTTGGTGTGTAATGTTGAATATTAATAATAACAACAAAACCTCACATTTATGTGTAAGCACAGGATCCTTGGTCTAGAAAGGGACATTTGAGGTCATAGGGTTAGAGAATTAGAACTGTAGGAACCTCCAAGGTCTGTAGCCCAGCTTCCTCATTTTACAGGTGAGGAATCTGAGACCCTGAAAGTTAAGTGACTTGCCTAAGTCCACACAGGATATAGTACCAAAGTGTGGAATTGAGCCTGGGTCTTCTGATGGAAAATTTAGCACTCTAGCCTTGCGCCAGTATGGAGCTGTCATTTACTTTAAGATTTACAAAGTGCTTTCCTCAGAATAACTCTGTGAGTACATTTATATAATATTTTCTGAGAAGCTCAAAAGCTCATATGTATATGGATATATGTGTGTGTGTGTGTGTGTGTGTGTGTGTGTGTATAAAAGCAACCAACAAGAACTTTAAAAAAAATTCTTTTATTTAATTAATTTAGAGCATTTTTCCATGGTTATAGGATTCATGTTCTTTCCCTCCCCTTCTCCTGCCCCCTCTCATAGCCGACGCACAATTCCACTGGGTTTTACATGTGTCATTGATCAAGATCTATTTCCGTATATATTTGCTCTAGGGTGCTCATTTTGAGTCCATATCCCTAATTATATCCCCATCTTTCCATGTGATCAGGCAGTTGCTTTTCTTCTGTTCAACAAGAACTTAAATACCTGTGATGTCATTCACCTGCACTCATGTTCCAACTAAAGAAATACATGGAGAATTTGGAGAGAGTTCAAAGGTGTTTTCAGTAACAAGAATGTAGTTAACCATCTTCAGCTATATGAAGGACCTTTATAAGAAGACTGGCTATTTTTAGTCCCCTCAAGATGGGGATTAGAGCTTTGATTTCTTTGGGATTGAGAACTTTTCTGGTGAGGAAACTCCTTCTCCCAATGCCAGCTGGCACTTTGTTTTGAATTATAAAGTCTGAAAAAGTTATCTAGAGCACCTAGAGGTTGAGGGACTTGCTCAGGCACCATAGCCAGTATATTTCAGAGGCAGGACTTGAACCTAGATTTTATTGCTGTTGAGATTCGCTCTCTACTACATTTATGCTATCTCTGCAGCTATTTTCATCTTTACTAAAAATTGAGTAAGAAAAATTAGGCTTAAATTGTAGCATAAAAGATTCTAGGAGATTAATGGGAATTAGGATGAGATTTTTGTTATTTTTATTAATGCTTTTATTATTGCTTTCCTTTCTCAAAGATAATCCTGTCCCCAGCCTCTGACATATGCACCCTCCCTTGTAACAAAGAATTATATTTAAACAAAATAAATCAACATAAAGCAAAGTCTGACAATATATAGGGAAAATTTTTTAAAGAACTTCTGGACTTGTCTTTCCTGGAGATTTTTTGAAAGTAGAATAAACTCAGATATTTGTGTATAGTCATGTATGAAAGAGGAAGTAAACCCAGTAATCTTTTAAGGGTCCTTCTTGCTTTGGATTCATGTGAAACTGATGAGGGCAAGTATTAACTGTTTTATAGAAAGATAAATCATAACTTATGTTTTGTGGACCATGTAATTGACAATATTAATAATATAGTATTAATATAGTTTCATTTTCTCCTTTGAGAAGGGGGAAATAGTTGTGAGTTTTGAATATTCAGAAGGTGTTAGTGGCAAAGCCAGTGTAGAATGAAGGCCTTCTTTATTAGTAATAAAGACAGAATTTCTTAAAATTTAAAACATGCACACGCACGCACACACATGACCTGTATATATATAGAGATATATTAGAAGTACTTGGGTACTTCTGTCCATGACATTGCTTAAGGTACACTTAGTACTTGCTGGATTTTTTTGTTGTTTAGTTGATTATCTTTCTTTCTTTCATTTTCTTTTCTGTAGTCTTCTCTACGACTTCTGGAAGATCCTTTGGAAGTTCCCAAAGATTCACTGTTCCTTAGTAATGGTGGTGATTCCTTAAAGTCCCTTTGGTTCAGTAATGAAATTGAGAATATGGTAGGCAGATCGATACCTGGACTTCTGGAAGTTATTCTCAGTTGCTCCATCTTAGATATATACAATTACATTCTCCAAGCAATGTTTCCTGGTGAAGATATACCATTCAGTAGGAGTTATTGCACAAAAAGAAAATTCAGTGAATTGAATGGAGAAGAAATCAATGGCAGATATGTAGATCAGAAACCTGGAAAGCCTGTGAATTCTGGCGAAGAGCAGAATACTTTTATTGCGTTGAGCAGAGGGAATCAGATTTTGTTTGTGAATGTCCACGAGTCTTTAAAAAATTCCCTAAGTATGGGACAGAGAGGAACTGAGATAGGAAAACATCCTTCAACATCTCATGATTTAATTTCATGGGAAGAGACAAAACCAAGTTTTGTTCAAAATATGACAAATGAAAGCTCCTTAACAGTTATGGGGAAGATGGATAGCACAGAAGAGATCAGTTCTATCCCCCAAATTTCTGAAGATGAGAATTCTGTTAGAGCATCTGAGAAAATGAAGTTATGTGTCAAGTGGAAGTCAGACACCGGCAAATGTGTGGATGCTTCACCTCTCATTGCAGTATTACCTCTCAAACAGTTATCTGCAACTGTCTACATTGGATCCCATTCTCATAGGATACAAGCAATTGATCTCTATTCTGGGAAAGTGAAATGGGAACAGATCTTGGGAGATCGCATAGAATCCTCAGCTTGTCTCTCTCATTGTGGAAATTTCATTATAGTGGGTATGTTCTTGAACTTTGGGTTTTTAGAAATGAAACGAGGAGAGGGCCAAGTTTGCACTGGCCCTAGGATTCACGCTACTATTTCCTTTTTCTAGTAGAGCTTCAAGAGGAACCCATTTGGCTCTTGTTAATAGCACTTGTCAGGTTAACCTTTAAGGACTCCCTCACAATTTAGATCCAATTGTCAGCCCTTGCCCAAGTCAAAAAGCATTTCTGATGCTTGGGCTGATCGGCATACTCCACTTTGGCCACACAGTGTCTGTGGCGGCTTTTCTCCTTAGAGGGCTTTGTACCTTCTGCAACTTAGATTTAGAAAGAGAACCAGCTTTTGGAATCTAATAGAATCTGTTGCATCTGTATATGTTGCTAGGATTCTGGATGCTTTCCAGCATAATGTACACTAGCCTTGCAAGTTAGTACAGTACCTAAAAGCTGTAGGACAATAAGAATTTTAATAAAAATATAAAATATTGTTTTGTTTCAGGTTAGAGATAGTTATTACCAGAGAATGCATCATTAAATAAGAAATTTGGAAAGGCTAATGAAAAATATTTTGGGTTTTTTGTTACTTCATTGTTGGAAGGAAGAGAATAACATTTATATAGCACCTATTATATGCCAAGCAGTATGTTAAACCCTTTACAGATATTATCCCAGTTGTGATATAGGGAACTTTCACTGAGGAAACTTCTGACAATGCGGTTGAGCAGCTGTTCTTGCAATTTATAATCTTAGAGAGCATCCTTGAAGGACTGAGCAGTTAAGCCAACTTGCATCAGAGGTCAAACTTGAACCCACATCTTCGAGTGCAGAGCTCCATCTCTGACCATTATCTTGCACAATCTAATAAAAAATGTTGCAGAACAGTAATGATTTTTTTAAAACAACTTACCTTAACCTTTCCTGCCAGCCTTCTCTTGTTTTTCACAGTTGGGAAGGAGCAGAGTTTCAAAATGTTTGCAGCTCTGTTCCTTAGCTTTTGCTATTCTAGTTGAATTGTATTTAAGTTATAACTGGATGCTTCTTTATTGGAAACCTCCATTTTTAAAACTAAAGAAAACTTTGTTATTAAGATTAGACATTCCCTATTGGATTTGGGAAGTAATTGTCTGGATGCTGTTAGAGAAGTTTCTTATAGTCTACCTGGGTCCTGGGATTTATCTGTTTACTCCACATACTTTTATAGACTTTTTTCTCTCACTCAGGCCACTCATGTAGAAGTAACAAGTCAGATAAAAATTCCAGAACAATATAGCTATGGAAAAGGAGGCAGATAGACTACTCTAGAGCAGGATTTCCAAAGTGGGTGCTACCGCCCCCTGGTGGGTGCTGCAGCCATCCAGAGGGGAGTGGTGATGGCCACAGGTGCATTTATCTTTCCTATTAATTGCTATTAAAATAAAAAAAAATTAATTTCCAGGGGGCTAAGTAATATTTTTTTCTGGAAAGGGAGCGGTAGGCCAAAAAAGTTGGGAACCACTGCAAGTCTAGATGGGGGGGGGGTGTAATATATTGTTAAGCTATTTTAGGGATTGAGAGCCTGTGAACTGTGAATTTACTTGACCAAGCAATTGTCATGAAATAACCCTGAACTCTGATTATCTTAAAATCTCTTCCCTCTCTACTCCAACTCCAAGAGAATCAGGGAATGGTATAGATTTTAAGGCACTTAACCTTTCCTAGTAAATAACTTAGCTGCTGGTGTCAGTAGTATTGAACCCCAAATGTGAAGCCTGGCTTCATTGCTAGGTTAGAAGTAGTTGCAGTATCAAGACTTGTAGCTTTTCTGTAATTTCTAATACAGAATTGAGAGTCACAGAATGTTCTCTTGTGTGATTATTTTGACCACTGTTGTCTTAGATTATCAACTAATGGGTCTTTCTATAACAACCAATATTAGTTGATTCTTTATTATTGCATAGTATTTGTTTTAGGGCTAAAGTGAGAGATTGACAATTAAGTGTATTCTGTTACTAAAATTACATTTTTCTGTAATTTTATGGGTTAGTGTTTTATACACACACACACACATACACACACACTTCAGTTCCCCGTCATCTGGATGCCTCACTAGCTTCTGACTGTAGCCAAAATTGAGCAGTCTTTTTTCCCCAAAACTTGTTTTTTTTTTTTATTTCACTGTTGCCAGCTAGTCAGAACTTTAACTCTTCCCACATTTGTCCAATTTGCCTCTATTCTTTCTTTGATTTTCCTATTGTTGCTATCATTATAGGCTTTTATTACCCTTATGGACTTCCGTAATCACCTAGTAGGACACTTTCCTCCTCTCCCCAGTCTGTACAAGCTGTCCTTCAGAGCACTGTCAGACTTACCCCCTTTATGCATAACTCTTAGCTTCTGTATGAGTTTTCTCTATTCAGTGCCTAAAGAGTAAAGTTCAGGCCTTTTTTTTCTGTCTTTAATGGCTGTCCACAAACTGAGCACTTTCCTCTGTCCGTTTTCTCTGCACATACTCTGTGCCCCAACCAAACAGAATTCTTTTCTATACTTTTCACCTACCCCACCTCTGTGCTCTCACACACACTGTCTGCTTTGCTCAGAATCCTTCTCACTCTCTCACCTCTCCCTTTTGAATTCCCACCCATCCTTTAAGCCAAACTCAGATGACAGATCCTTTCAGGTCAATAATGATCTTTTCCCCATCTCAACCTCACATTGCACTTCCCTTGCATCTTCCTGCTGTATTATTATTATTCTAGCTATCCCCCACTAAAATTAAGGGTCAATGGAAGCAGGAACTGTCTCTTATCTAAATTTCTATTTTTTACTCAGCCCAGTGTTCTCACCATTACAGATGTTTAAGTTAGGAGTTTTGGGGGGCTGTGAATTATTTACTCATGGACAAACTTTGTCTTCAGTAGGCAGTCTCCTTAAAAGGCTTCATTCAGAGCAGTTGTCAGATATGGGGACAGCATAAAAGAGCATTTGGTCTCTTTCTGATTTTTCTTGCTAGGGAGGACCGGATAATATCTGATTGGGTCAGGTGACTGTGTCAGCATCAGAAGCCCAAGAATACTTACAGAACTTTGGCTATGAATTTTCACAGGTTTTGTTTTCCAGTCATGTATCTAATCTTCCATCTGTGTCTTCCTGTTTCCCTAAAGGCTGCTATAATGGTTTAATTTATGTGCTCAGAAGCAATAATGGAAAAATACATTGGATTTTTGCCACCAAGGATGCCATTAAAAGCTCTGCAACCATGGATCCATCCACAGGTCTTATATATGTGGGATCTCACGACCATCATGTATATGCTTTGGATATTTACGTAAGAATTTACCCTAGTAGGCTCATGCATAACCAACAGAACAATTCATTTGTAGGGTAGAGGGTGTGAAACCATTAGTGTAGTTGTGTCTTTTAGAAAAAGGGAACTAAATATGTGTGTGATTGTTGCTTGTTTGCTTGCTTTTATTTCCAGAGTTTAATATAGTGAGAGAAGAGAACAGAGGGAAGTAATCTAAGAAAAATAAGGGGTTAATATTCTCTTTTAAAATGTTTAGGGGGAAGCTGGGTGGCTCAGTGGATTGAGAGCCAGGCTTAGACATGGGAGGTCCTGGGTTCAAATTTGACCTCAGACACTTCCCAGCTGTGTGATCTTGCGTAAGTCACTTGACCTCCATTGCTTAGCTCTTATGGCTCTTCTGCCTTGGAACCAATACACAATATTGATTCTAAGATGGAAGGTAAGGAGTTTAAAAAAATGTTTACAGAAATTTTAATCTTCTTTACTACGTTTTCCCCAAATAAATTTGGTCTTCTAATTTTGTCATTTGAAGTTTTTAGAAAAATAATCTTAAAGGGATCTATTAATCTTTACCTCAGAAAACTCAGTTTGTATATTCTTATATTTGCAGAAGGAGACCTGTGTTTGGAAGTTACCTTGTGAAGGAACTGTCTTTTCTTCACCATGTCTGAACCTGGTTCCATATCACTTATATATTGCTACACTTCAAGGACTTCTATTGGCTTTAAATCCAGTAAGTATAAAATGATCTGTAGTTATTTTATGACTTGTATTTTTAAAAATTATACTCTTATTTGAATTTTGAAGTCTGAAAGTATAAAGTAGTTTTCCAATAAAGATATTGATAATACAAAATCAATTAAAGTGAGAAAATCAGAAATACTGTATTGAAATTTTTTTTACAATCACAATATTTTTATTTTATTTTTAAAATTGGTATTAGATTGATTAGATAGACTCTTTCTTCTACATTGTCTGAGTTAGGATTTCATGTTTATTTTGAGGTCTTGGGACTCTCATTATTTTCTAACCAGTTTTCTTTCCTTTTTTTTTTTTAATTCTTTTGTAGCTCTCAGTTTTGTAATACATGGCAGCAGACTAATACATTTTTTTTTTGTCTTAATAAATTCTAAGACGGGGGGCATCTGGGTGACTCAGGGGATTGAGAGCCAGGCCTCAAGAGGCCAAATCTGATCTCAGATACTTCCTAGCTGTGTGACCCAGGGAAAGTCACTTAACCCTCATTTGCCTAGGTTTCATCTCTCTTCTGCCTTGGAACCAATACATAGTATTGATTCTAAGGTGGAAGGTAAGGGTTTAAAAACAAACCAAAAATAAATAAATAAATAAAGTTAATTCTAACACAAAAGAATGGCAAGGGCTAGGCAATTGGAATTAAATGACTTGCCCAGGTCACACATGTAGGAAGTGTCTAAGATTAGATTTGAACCCATGACTTAAGGCCTGGCACTTTATCCACTGTGCTATCTAGCTGCTCCAACAGACTAATAATTTACATGCAACTGTTTCTGTATTCATATTCCAGTTACATTTAAAATTTCAATCTTCAAATTCTCAGGTTTGGTGTTTTATGCTCATGCTTATAGAAGGATATGTTAGTTTGCTTTGTAAAGGGTCCAGCAGAGACCAGTGCAATAACATTTATTATTGTAAATTTTTATTATTGTTATTAACAGGCTACTGGAAATAGACTTTGGACATATTCCTGTGGAAAACCTCTTTTCTCTTCCCCTCAGTGCAGCTTGCAATATGTTTCTGTTGGTTGTGTGGATGGGAATTTATACTGCTTTAACCACATGGGACAACTGGTAAAAAAAATTATATAGTTTTCCTTAAAATTTAAAAAGCATAGTAGTTATATAAATATATGTGATAGAAATAAAAGTCTAGATGCTATTATTTAAATCTATAACCATTAGAACACTTGACCTTCATAGACTATTCTCCCATTTTAACTTGTTTAAAAAATGGATTTTAGGGGCAGCTGGGTAGCTCAGTGGATTGAGAGCCAGGCCTGGAGACGGGAGGTCCTAGGTTCAAATCCGGCCTCAGACACTTCCCAGCTGTGTGACCCTGGGCAAGTCACTTGACCCCCATTGCCTACCCTTACCACTCTTCCACCTATAAGTCAATACACAGAAGTTAAGGGTTTAAGATAAAAAAAAAAATGGATTTTATGATGCCTTTTATCTTTTCTTACAGTCATGGGCAGATAGAGTTTCCCTTTAGTCTTCCTCTCTGCCATTGTTTAACCTTACTTTGCAATAAAGAAAAATAATTAAGCTAAAGCACCTGTTATGGTGTATCAGACAGTGTGTATATAACATTCTGGCCTCACAGTCCCCTGTCTATCTGCTGTAACTGGGTTGGAGGAGGTAGGTTTTATCATTGATTTTTCAGTGATTCAGGGTATGATTTCCTTTTAATGGATTTCTCTTTACGTGGTTGTTGTCATTGTGTCTGCTCTTTTGGTTCTGCTTACTTTGCACTGTATCATTTTGTTAAAATCTTCCCAATTCTATGAATTCCTTATATTTGTCATTTTATAGGTTTCTGAGTGGCAAAATAAGGCTATGGTGGATGCGAGGACTCCAAAGGGGAGCACTTTTTTATTATAATTTTGTTTTTGTTTGTGAAACACTCAAGATGTCCCTGACTCGCAGGAATAATGATGAAGTCATATGTAAAGAGAGTCTTTACTTATCAATTGCTTTAATAGAGATCCTATGAAATTGCAAGGAGACAATGAACTATTGGGAGAGGCCAGTGGGGTGTTAAGTCATTACCCTTTCATAGAAAGGACACTAAGGGGCTAAGTGACTTGTCTAAGATCATAATAGTTGTGGACAGAACTGAAGCAAGGAGCTACATGTCTGGACTCTGAACTTGTTGCTTTTTCCACTAGACTGTACAGTCACCTAGACATTGCTTTAGATTTCTATCATTGCTTCATTTTCCCCAACCACTTAGTCTCCAAAAGTAGCCTTGTCCATGTGCTGGGGGGCTGGGGGTGGTGGAGGGGAAGATGTGCACATACACAAACAGTTCACTGTGGAAAGAGCTACATTAACTGTTGCTCAATTTTCAGTTTAAATTCTTTCTCTTCTCCAAATCCAGGAAATTACTACCAAGAAACTACTCTTACAGTCTAGTGCAAGATTATGTTACAATTGAACTTGTATGATCTTAAGGTCCTTATGGCACCTTCAATAAGAAACTCTAAATGGACCTTAGATTGTTTCCTGTGCTGTAGGGAGTCATGCAGTATATAGCTCACTTTGTTTAAGCTTTGCCACTGGAACAAGAGTTTAATATGGATGGTCAGTTAATCAGGAAAATCCTGTGACAGATATGTATGTCTCATTAAATGACTACATTAAAGCCTCAAAAACATTTTTTTTTAAAGCCCTTACCTTCCATCTTGGAGTCAATACTGTGTATTGGCTCCAAGGCAAAAGAGTGGTAAGGGTAGGCAATGGGGGTTAAGTGACTTGCCCAGGGTCACATAGCTGGGAAGTGTCTGAGGCCAGATTTGAAACCAGGACCTCCTGTCTCTAGGCCTGGCTCTCAATCCACTGAGCCACCCAGCTGCCCCCTCTCAAAAACACTCTTAAGGCTATTTCAATATATATAATTATGACATGAGCTTGGGAGATGGTGCTNAGGGCTAGGCAATGGGGGTTAATTGACTTGCCCAGGGTCACATAGCTGGGAAGTGTCTGAGGCCAGATTTGAAACCAGGACCTCCTGTCTCTAGGCCTGGCTCTCAATCCACTGAGCCACCCAGCTGCCCCCTCTCAAAAACACTCTTAAGGCTATTTCAATATATATAATTATGACATGAGCTTGGGAGATGGTGCTTTTGATAGCAGTTCCTTATTACACTTTTTTCACTGAAGTTAAATATTAAGTAAGTGACATTTATCTTCAATTCTCATTAAAAACTTGCCTGTAGAACTTAGAAACATTTGGGTTAAGATTAAATTTAGAACTATAAATAGATTACCTCTTATTTTTTTACTCTCTATAGGTTTGGCAGGTCTCTACTAATGGACCAGTCTTTTCATCCCCGTGCATCTCTTGTTCAACTAAGCAAGAAATCTTTTTTGGCTCCCATGATTGCTTTGTCTACTGTTATAATATGGAAGGACATTTCCAGTGGAAATTTGAAGCAACTGCAAGTATATATGCAACACCATTTACTTTCCATAATCACAATCTGAGCAGTGAAATGCTACTAGCAGCAGCATCTACTGATGGGAAACTATGGATTTTGGATGCTAAAAAGGGACAGTTAGAAACAGTATATAAGCTTCCTGGAGAAGTTTTCTCATCTCCTGTGGTCTGGCAATCAATGCTTATCATTGGGTGTCGAGATAATTATGTTTACTGTCTAGATTTGTTGGCTGTTACTGAAAAATAATAACCATCCAAAACAACCAGCTTCCGGTCCCTCTTCAGTGTTTTTATCAATACCAAATTGATAGAAATGTTTTTTTTTTTTAACATGTACACAGAGTTGTGCTTAGGTACTGTCCCTATCAAAGATATTTTGGTTAAAAAATAAATAAAAAATTATTCACTATGTGATACAGAGAGTGGGGCATAACAGTCAACAAAAAACTTACAATATTCTGATCCAAAAAGAAAATGAATCTGGCTAGAATGACTTTTGTGTTAGGCAGTCTGTCCTTACTGGCTTGATCTTTTATGCAGGGATTATACACCTTTTGGCTGGTAAAGGTCCCAAATTTAATACAACAAATGATTGAAATTTATGATTATTATAAGTGGTTTGCCTTTACATTAGCCGAGTGTATGTGCTTCATCCCCACGGCTGTAGCAATTATTCTGTCTCTGGCACTTCATGACAATCTCAAAAGTGGTTCTGACTCACCTATACAATTACTTCAAGGCATCTTCTCCAAAATCTGATACTGAATCCACGGAACTAGTAGAAAACATCAAGCTACTGTTCCAGGTGTTGAAACAAATCTGAGAGGGCAAAGAGCTAGACAAACACATGATCCCACAATTAGAGATAGTGGAATCCAAATTTCTAGGCTAAAAGAACACCGAGAAAGATCAACCTATCCAAAATGCTGTGGTCTCTGTACTGCCAATAGTGGACAGGACTATTTTTCAGCCAGGAGAGGGGGTGGTGCACGTTAAGACATACAAGGCATTCACTCCTAGTGATATGGAAGTTCTGAAAAGGTGATTCCCCAAATTCTATGAAAAACCTTATAAGAGTTTAAAGGAATTAAAAAGGGTGTTCGCTCTTTTTTAACCCTAGTTTCTATGATGTAGAATTTCTTTTGGGGGAATTTTACTCTCCCTCGGAAAAGGAAAAAGTCCTCAATGAAACTAGGACAAATCCCAATTTGTAGTCGTGGCCACAGGTTGATCAGGACCTAGACTTCACACAACACGCTAACATGAGATATTTGTTAAGATGCAGAGCAGATTTAATCGAAGCAATGAGATTACATGCCAAAAGACCAAATGCCTGGTAGAAATTCGAAAAACTGAAGCAAGGGGAAGAAGAACACTCGAGTAGTTTTTTTGGATAGAGTCATTGAAGCTGCAGAAACGATTCTAGGACTTAGGGACACACATGCCCAGGATACAATTGACCACATAAGGAGACAATTTGTAAAGGGAACCTCAATCCCGATACAAAATTATTTCAGACAAAGTTGTCCACAGTGGGAATCACTACTACCACTGGAGGATGTTAGGCAACATGTGGCGTACATAGACGATTCAAGACAGAAAGAAGCAAGACTGGCTAGGCAATCTGATAATGATAAAGATGAGGTCATAGCAGATTCAAAGCGCCAATTAAAACAGGCAAAACGAGAGAAGGAGATAGAGTTGGTGAAGAATTTTGCTCTCCAAACAAGTAGAAATCAAAATCAATTTAGACAACCTGCTAACAACACCCAAAAATCAAAATCGTTCCCACGTTGTTATCTATGTGGACAGATTGGGCACGTCCTTCGTGTTTGTAGGTTTAGGTAACAAATAGATTTTTCAAGAAACAATAATCAAAGAGACACAGAAAGACCTTTTATAATTCCAAATGGGCTAAGAACAATGAATCCAAAGGAAATGATGAAAATAAACATGAGGGTGCATGCTGCAATCATGCATGTAAAAAATAGTCAAACACCTTCATTAGATGACATGGAGAGATATGTACAAATGGGAACGAAACTGAAGAAATCATTATGAATCGAGATTCCTGATTTACAACCTACTAATCAATGTAATTTGGGTGTGGCAGAATCTAATATAAGTGAGGAAAGCAGGCCATGGGTTGTTGCAGAAGCCATTGAAAGAGCTTGTTACATGTACCATGCTCACTAATAGCCCTGTTTCCCATCCTGCATGTTAGTAAATATATGCCATCAGATATTTCATTTAAAAAGATCTTGGTCCTGGAAATGGAGACGTCAGTGCAAAGTCACAAAGATTAGAAAAGGAATTAGAAAGGAAACTTAGAATCTTTGATTCTCAGTCTGGGCTATTTTTCTGTGTATTAAATTTATTGATCTTTTTGCCTCTACTATTTTGTATGTAATAAATGTTTTTTAAAATGCTTGTCAGGATAATATGGCAGAATTGCTTGCTGGTATGCTGTTTGTTTATTCTTTCTCGATAAGATTTACAGCACACTTGTGTTTTTATGATCAAGCATGTGGGATCTTTTTATAAGTGAAAAGGGTTCCTATATTAGGAAGTAAGATCACCGAATGGTTTCAGTTAACCTATTCTTTTTCATTTTCTCCTTTACTAACATTTCCTCCATGAGGACTATGTTAATTTATTCTTCTCTGGGTTTTAACTCCTTTTGGAGGAGGTGGGGCTTAACTCTTAATTTAATTTAAGTGTTCTTACACATGTCTTGTATGTTAACTGAGAGAAAAGTGTAATGATTTAAAAAATAAATTCTCATTTTTCCTGAAATCTCTCAGCATATGATTCAAAGTCATTTCCTAACAAAATGCCTGTGAATATAGCCACAGTAGTGATTCAAACAATAGTAACAGGATCTCCTGCTAATTTTCTTCCCATCCTTTATTCCCTACGTTGTGAATCCACCATTGTGAATAAACTAGTTTGTACACAAATACCCTGGAAAGCTTTGTATTTTGTTTTTTGTTTTTTTTTGGTAGCTACCTTGCCACATTCTTGAATTGGTTTCAGGTCAATGTTAAATTCCAATTTGTAATACAATTCAAATTTATTTTTATTAAGTGTTAGGTTCCTTTCCCCTCAACCAGTGAGAACTTTAATAAAAGATTACCAGAAATGAAAATATTGTAAGTTCTTCTAGTTAAGTACCTCCTACAAATAGATTTAATGGAATTCCATTTTCAGATAGCTAATGAAAACACTAGATAAAAGCTAATTTTGAAATGAGATTCTTTTGCTACAGAATCACTTACAGATTTTTTTTATTGAAAGACCTCCTTCCCTTTCCCCCCAACCAGTAACGGACAATTTACATTATAACCATATACAACCAAAATCTATAGTTAATATTAAAATTACACTGATGTATCTTACCATCATTTCTTTACTTGATTTTATTGAAAAACATTGCAGGGCACCTGTACCTTTCTAAAGATTCTGCTTTGAAATAATTAAGTAAAACTAAATAATTAAGTAAAACTAAATAAGAAGAGACACATACTGTACATTTGCTGACTGGATTATAATTTAGTAAGAATTAATGAACTTGTATAAGAAACAATTGCACTTGAAAAATTAAAAAAGTAAACAAAAACTCAGTTATACATGTCTTCTAATTTTATACATAATTCTATGAACAAAGCTTAATGATATATAATCTTGTCAAAAGAAGAGTATGTAAATGGTTAAAGGTTAAAAACACACACCCCAGTATATTCCAAAGTGGTCATCAATTTTAAAAACATCTTTACTGACTTGAACAGATTCATCAGTAACTCAAAGACAAACATACATAATTGCCAACTGTTGATCAAAAACGACTCCAACAAAAGTAAAGCAAAGTAACACTTCATTGGTATTTAGTGCAAATTTGGAGTGATTTTTACACGAGATGTTAAACATGTACACTTTAAAATTGTTCAAAGCAAGTATCGTCAATGACATTAATTTACCCATATTTTCTTAGGCTGACTGGAAGTTGCTTACTAGATTTTTTTTTCACTAGATTTTTTAAAAATAGGGTCTGTGTAGTTTAGTGATTCTTTTTATTTTGGTAGATTTTTTTGACATCTCAGTTTTGCCTTAAACTTTTGAAACAGTAAGAACTTCCTGACATTCTTTGTGCCTCTTTCCTTTACCAAGCTCTGAATTTTACGTGATCAAAAGCCTTTAGACCGGAGGAAAAAGAACACCACTTCAGCATAGGACTTAGTATAATTGTAGAATTCTAGGCCCCAAATGGAGGTTTTCATTAAGAAACATCATATTAGTGGGTAAACCATTGAAATCAACAGATGCATTCATCTACAATTTTAAAAAATGGGCATCAGGATTAAGAACATGCAGAGAAATATCAACTGCTTCTTAATGTCATGAAACTAAATTTATAATGACTAACCACCCAATATTCAGTGTATGAGAGTAAACTCAACTTTTAAGAACATCACTACTTCATTTTACCAAACACATGCCAGTTGCCACAGCCAAGGAAAAGGAGAGTGCTAGCTAGTTAGTAAATAACTTTGTTTCCATCTTTACTTGAGACCAAAGGATACACTGATCACACACTGCATACTGAGGAGGCATGAAAGAAAGTAAGGATGAATGCAGATAATAGTTTTTGCCGGAAGAGAATCATATCACATTTCTGAAGGACCAGAATATATCTTTAGGAATGAGGATCTACAGGTAAAGGGAATAGGTAGGCACCATATATGAAAAATTGTGGCAAAATTTTGACCTTTTTGGTATGTAGTAGATGCAAAAGCAATGAAAAAACCCCCACAACTTTTTATATCACTGACTTTGAGACCACCAAGTTCTTTCTTTGTTTACACATTTAAGAGCAAAATAAAACAACAACAACAAAAAACCAGACCCTGTAAAATGAGCTTAAGCTTATAAGACCAAGATTATTTTTAAGGTTGCAAGGTATCAGTCTTGGAAATTAATATCCTACTGAGTGACTGCAATTTTAAATGGCTAACTTGGGAAGCCTGTTTTAGTCAGCATTCCTTGAAGAGATCCCTAAATGTGAACAAGTTAAACAAGGTCTGTAGAGATCTAGCTCAATGCCTTTCTTCTCATTTTACAGATAAAGATGCTTGGTGAATGACTTCCCCAAGACTTGCCAAGGCCAGAATCATTTTTTTTTGGACGAGTATAATTAGAACAGCCTTTCTTTTCTGTTCCCTAAATTAAAAGGCTGCTTCGGATTAATTTTTAAAGATATTTTGTTTTTGTGGTCCCCTTCCTTGATAGGGGACTTAAAACTTTTCCTTTACCAGCTGTGTCAAATCTGTGTTAGCTCGGTGTTAAAAGGCAGGGCATGTGGATTGGGAAGGCATTGAGGGTGGGGAGGAGCTTATGTGTTTTTGAGGTTTGAATGGACTTGTCCTGCTGGAAAATTAATGAAAATCAGATAAAGGCTTAAGAAAAGGAGTTTTCTCCAAACTCAAAAGTCTGTGAGATGTAAAATAAAGGAAGAGGCTTTGGAGCCACACCACTCCTTGTTGCTGCCAGATGTCCACTCCGTGTTTGGAATCTTAAAGAAGATATCTCTTTCTATGGACACATGACCCTCTCAGCACCTTTAGAAAAGTATAGATACCATCCCAAGCTTTAGCACAATTTTGTGTTCTAAAAGGTTATCCAAGAAGTGAAAATAAACATCAAAAAGTGGCTAAAGTATATATTATTGGGAGAGAGCTGGGGAGAGGTAATTGGCCTGGAGCTCTACCTATGACCCCATGGACAGAGTTTTGTCTTCAGAAATGGGAGGCTTTGGGGGCCTTAAGCCCTACCCTTGTGCAAATGCTTTGTTTATAGTGAATTACATAAAGAAACAACGATTCTGTTTCTAAGAGTTATTTTGGATCCTGTAGGACATGCTTCTTTTCCTGTTCAAGTTCTTCACCCCATGTAAAAAAATAAATAAATAAAAAGGGCAAAGGAGGAGTTATCAGTAAGCAATACAACTAAGCACAAGAGACTACTTAATAATCTGTGGACAGTCACTCCAGGCCTTTGCTTTCCTTTTGGCCAAGGCCAGCCAGGCTGGTTCTGTTGACACCGGGGCAGCATCTGGTGTGGAGAATCTCTTTGGGACTTCTTTCATCAGCGATGCAGGCATAGCAGAATCTGAGATCTCCACTAGATTTAGAGTGTGGTTTGATTTTTTGGAAGGAAAAAGAAAAGGAAAAAAAAATCAGTACAATGCAGATAATTGTTCTCTATCAGCAGACTCTCTGCCATCTCATGCCATGGCTGCATAGTGACTCTTGAAGCTTATCAGGAGCGTGAATGTGGGGAAGAGAACTAGAGTTAGCCAGAAGGAGAGAATGCTGAACATCTCTTAACATGCGGAAGCACTGAGGGCCGGGGACACAAGGAAACCCTTAGCATGCATCTGACATACAGAAATACACAGCCCACAGTGCAGTCACCTCTGATATTTCTGAGCCTAATTTCCAAGATCTGGAATTCTACAGAAAGAAGCTTTGTCATTCTGTTCACACAACCAGTGAATAAAACAAAACCCAATTAATAGATTCAGTTCAATTTAAATGATTGTTTCAGAAGACAGCAACAGTCTTGCTGACTTAACTCTCACTTCCCAGAACTAGGCAGAGAAAGATTTGAAACTAGGTTGTGTCCAGTACTGTTGTTGGGGAATCCAGCCCTCTCAGGTGCATCCAGTGTGGCATTTTGCACCTCCTCCATCCTGTTTCTCATTCCTCATGTATTAGTAGATTTGATCCAGCTGTCTTTGCTAAATAACAAGGTTTTGAAAAACCCTTTGCTGGCTACATTCGCCTGAAGAACTGCTTTGGAGAGTGGCTTGAAAATGCAGCAACCAGGACTTTCTGAGATGAATTTGGCAAGGCTACCTTATAAATGGCCATCTTCCAGGACAGCCTCGTATCGAGTGACCAAGGTCAGTGTACCAAACCAGGCAAAATCGAGCATTAAACCTGCAAATTAATCATTTCTTTAGATTCCTGAGGTCTTTCAGGAATTTAATAGGGATGAGTGCCAAATCTTTATACTTGGGCTCAAAAAAATGACTTGCAAGATGAAGGGAGGCACAGCTAGACAGAAGGCTAGGAAATATCTGGGGGTTTTAAAGGACTTCCAGCTCAGGAAAAATGAACAGTACAAAAAAGCCATTTTGTTGATTTGGATTGCATTAAACTAGATACAGCTTGTAGGAATAAGAAATCGCAGCAGACTAAATACCTTTAGTAGTTGGATGTTGAATTTGTTATATACTTGGAAAGGGCAAACTCTGCATGGTGGAAGATTGCATTTCTGTTCTGCCTTGTAGATGGAAGTATTTGTTTTGTTTAGATTCTGAACTTTACAAAATGAGGGGAAGGGGAAAAAGGTCAGGGTTCATATAAGTAGCTTAGTATTCTCTTTAAAAGTCTCCCTTTAATAGTAATCCTAAAAGATAGGTTTTACGGGACAGAATGCCATTTGCTTATTATAACTCCGGAAGGTTTGATCTACTCTAAACACGTAACTTTGTGCTAGTTCTTATGTGCTAACTGAATAATGTGTGTATGCATTACTCATGCATGTGCAGCTTCATTAAAAGATTATTTGACTGGAGCTTTTTGGCCCCACAGGACAGATCTAGGAGGAAATGAGTGTAAATTTCAAAAAAAGACAAATTTAAGCTTGATGAAAAGAAAAACTTTCTAGTAACTAGAAAAGTGGTGGAAGATGTTTTAGAAGGTAAAGAAGACCCTTTGGAGGTCTTTGAGCAAACAGTGGATGGCTACTTTTGTATAAGTCGTAGAGAAAATTCTAAACAATTACTAGCTGTCCTAATGGCCTCCTCCTAACTAAAATTTTATGGTTTGGTTATCTTGAAAGTGGGGAATCTAATAGGGGAAATACATCACGTTATTTCATTTACTAAATGAGCAAAATGAATACGAATACTTTATCCTATGCATAACCCTTGCATTAGAGGTTGTCAAGGGGACAGACTAGAAAGCAGTAAGCAGTTCTGTTTATTAAGTCTGAAAAAAGAAAAGCAATAGGAGGAGTTACTACCTGTGACAGACGTAGGGAGAGTGTTGGATTTCTTCAGCTGTTCTCTGCGCTCTAGCCTGGACACAGCTGTCTCAATCTTCTTCTCGTCTTCCTGAGCAGTAGGTTTATGGAGGGAACCTGTTCTGCTGATATTGCTGCTTTCAGGTTGCTGGCTGCCTGCAGTCTGGAATCAGAAAAGGGGGGAAAACCCCCCATCAAAATAAAAGTTTCATTCATCCCTGGTAGCCCCTGGTAGGGGTGTATGTACTGAAACCTGCTTGGAAGGTCTAGGGGGTTGATAATTAATTTTCCATTGTGAGCATTTGTACCTCAGAAATTAGCTAATGCTACAAATTGGGGAATACTTTGTTTTGTCAATTGTCTAGAATTGAGAAAGTGATGGAGAAAATATTTATAAAACAGATTAAGCTTAAAAGTTTGTACATTTGTGGATGAAGATCCAGTTGTTAAACACTTGCCAGCACAACCCTTCCTGTAGCTCCCCCTATTTCCCAACCTAAAAATAAGAATAAAAAACGTAGAAAGAAAGATAAAAATAAGAAATGTAGATTCCCTGAGAGTTTTTCTGCTCTCTCCTTCCCACCATCAATGAAGCAGCGGAAGATGGGGATCTGGGCTTTTTGATGGTTACATCAACTTCTTTATCTCCTCTCTAGTACAAGATGCCTAAGTGGGGAAAATACTTTTCTTGAGCTCTTGACTATGATAAACCAGGGAGAGCTGACTGGAGAATGAGATCTTCAAAGGCCATTAGTTGCTCTTCTAATCTCGCTGCCCTAAATGAAGAAATTTCTTTCTGATATTCTATTCATCCATATATAATGATTAAGAATAATGCTATTCTAGTACTATATGCTTCTGTGGAATCTAAACCAATTAGGTAACTGTCTATTAAAATCATCTTGATCTCCTGGTATAGATGTTTTTCCTGGTTTAATTTTTCATGTTTTCTCTGCCCAATTTTTTTTCCTGTTCCTCTCAGCTCTCCTTTTTCCTCACCCCCTGCCCAAACTCCTATCCCCTGCCCTAAAAGAAAAAGGAAATGCTAGTAGAGGCTCAGAGCTGTTGCTTTTAAGTGGATGTTGGGCCTAGCATGTCATGAATATAGGGGCAGCTTTTAGGGGATTCAAGATTGAGGGCTTCTGGGTGCTTATACAGGATGCACAAAAAAGTGAGCTCAGTGTAAATTGTAAGGGCCTACAATTCAATCCCCCCAATGTATTAAACTCTGTGCAAGGTACCACTCTATCAGAGGGTCTACTTACGTTTTCTTTCGATAACCTTTCTGCCTGTTTGGCCTCTCTGGCTTGCTTTCTTTCCTCTCTGGTAGCTTGCTGCTCCCTGAATCCTTTTTGCTTTTGTAGTGCTAATGTAATCCACTGTGGCTGGGCAGTGTCAGTTTTTTCCATTGATTTGGAGCCTTCTAAAGAGTGCCAGCTCTGAAGCATTGGCTTTTCTGTGAGAAAGAACAAAGCAAAGAAAGACACGATTTGCGATGAAAGACCATCACTTCATCTTTGTCCCCCTAGAATGCAGAAACAAGGCAGACAGATTCTGAGTCAGTGCTTCAACTGATTTCACTTCAAGATCTCCTGAAACACCTTTTCTAAGACAAAAAAGACATGACATCAAGGTGAAGAGAACCTGGGCATAAACTCCTCTCCCTAAACTCTTATTAGTTCAAAGGATGTGTGATTCCAGCAATGGGAGAACTCCTTACACCAAGCAAAGGATTAAATCCTTGAACTGGCAGTTTCTTTGAGTCTCTGTGACCAGTAAAAATTGTCACAGGGTGGCTGGGGATGAGGCAGTTAATTTAGCTAGGCTGGTCTGCATCCACGGTGCTGGATCTGTACTTGAAACCCTTCCAGCTTGGCAAGTCCGTGCCACCCTGAGCCATCAGGGCTGAATGGTTGTGGAAGATCCTTTGTCCCCCAAACTGGCATTTAAAAAAATGGCCTCTTCATGCGGTGTCGTATGCACGGAGCATTTTAGAATCTCAGTCCTGTAGAAGACCTCAGGAGGATCACCTAGTCCTACTCTCTTATTTTAGAGCCCAGGAAACAGGCCCCCAAAAGTTAGAGGATTGACCTAAAGTGGCATCAAGCTAGATGTGGGTGGGGATGAGACTAGCACCCAGGACTTCTCTTTCCCTTATATCGTGCTGTCTTTCTGGTGTGGGAGACGGTCAGACTGCTGATTCCGAGCTCCCTTGGAAGTCCTTTTTTGGCTATAAGGGGAGATGCAAAGATCTGGGCTCTTGATTGGGGGTGTGCCTATGCTGTGTGCCAGCCTGTGGGGTGATAGGGCTGGGCAGCCTCCTCCTTCTGTGCCTGAGTAATCACCTGACCTATGGTCCTTGGAGCAAAGTGTCCTCCTGCTCCAGACTTCACCTACATTTCTTCAGTTAATTGGCCTTTGTACTCTGAATCTGCTGCTTCAGGCTCCTCTCTTAGAAGAATTGTTATTGAGCTGGACATGGTGGCATTTCCCAGGGTACTGTGATACCCAATTGGCATCCAGGGACATTCCTATGTATTATTCTAGGAGCAATAGCCTCAGCTCTGCTAAAATCAGGGTTCAGAAGTTTATTTCCCCCTTAGTATCCTTTTCAGTATTTGCCTTTGGAAATGCAGGAGCTGTTTGTAATTTTAAAAAAAATCTCCTGAGCCAGGCTAATGGAGGCAATTAGTCTTCATTTGCTTCTACCCTTCTCAATTTTAGAATAAAAAGCATAGTTTTAATACTTCGCAGTAAATATAGTGAGCCAAACTGACAACTAATATAATTGTTCCCTCTGAACCTTCTTTAATGAATGAATAAGAAATTATGTGAACCTAAGGCACACTAAGGTTGAAACTGCTTAACTCTGAAGGAGGTTTAACTTGTCCCTTATAATGCCACCATTGGTTTAGTTAGTAAAGCCTCTCTACATACATTCAGTAAAAGTAAATGAGTTTCACCCAAGCCGAATAATTAAAAATTCTAAATTACTAGAGCACAAACGAACAGTTTTATTGTACAGAGCTCTATACTATTGGCCATAGGAAATTCAGTTTAATTCAACAAAGATTTATTGTCCATCATATTCAAGGTACTACACTAGGCATTGTTGATGCAAAAAATGAAAACAGACTTGGTTTCCACCCACAAGATATTGACAATGCAAGAGGAAGGATTGTGGAATGGTACATGAAGTGTTAGATTTGGAGTAAGAATACATGTTCAGATCCCACTTCTGGAAATAGGAAGAATTGATTAGTTGCCTCCTAGAAGAAACTCTAAAATGGAAATTCCAAGAAATACAAATAAAATTCAGAGTTTCCAGGTCAAAGAAAATATACAGTTAGCAGTTAGGAAGAATTTAAATACTGAGGAGACAGGATCACACACAATTTTAGTAGCCACAACTATAAAGGAGCAGGAGACCTTTGAATGTAATATTCCAGAAGGCAAAGGATATAGAGCTTTACAACCAAGAATAACCTACCCAGGAAACTCATTGTAATCCTACAGGGGGAAAAAGTAGATTCAATGAAATAGAGGACTTCTAAGAATTCTTGATGACAAGACTTGAGCTGTGTAGGAACTTTGAAGGCCAAACATGTCAAGAAAAACAGATGAACAAATGGAAAGGACTTTAGACAAGGATAAGCCACTTACATTCAAATGTAGAGAAAAGAGAATGTGGGTCCCCTCCGAACTATATCATTATCAGAGATTACAGAAGGAAACTAATTATGAGGTCTAGGGGCGATTCTGTGAGATCTTGATTTTAAACGAATGGAAAAGGGGAGAAAAGGAACATATTAGGGGAGGAAAAGGAGAAGGTTAGGAAAAATAGGTGCAAAAGTAGACTCTATACACACAAGAAGAGTAATGACGAACTCTTACACTTCACTTCTCTAAATGGGTCAAAAAAGGGTAGAATGTGCGCGCGCGCACACACACACACACACACACACAGAATTGGTTACAGAAATACATTTCACTCAACAGGAAATAGCAGGGAAAGACAAAGAATTATAGGAATGGACTGATCCTAAACAAACTCTAAACAAGGATATACAAAAAATATTTGTAATTTTTTTTGGTAATGGCAAAGAATTAGAAACTGAGGGGGGTACCTGTCATTTAGGAAATGGCTAGTATATCAATGTAATAGAATACCATTGTGATATAAAAATGATGAAGGGAATTATTTTAGAGAAACCTGGAAAGACTTCTATGAAGTGATACAGACAAAAATGAGCAATACAGTTAGTTGATACAGTGATAACAATATTGTAAAGACAAACAACTCTGAAAGGTTCAGGAACTCTAATCAGCGTAATGATCAACAGTGATTCCAGGGGATTCATGATGAAACATTCTACTCATGTATAGTGAGGTAAAAAGACTCAAAGTGCAGAACAAGACTTTTTTTTGGATAGTCAATGCAGACATTTGTTTTCCTTGACTATATATATTTGTAACAGGCATTTTTTTTTCTTTTTCAATTGAGGGGATGCTATATTTAAGCTGATTAAAAAAATTTTTTTTAAAAGAGACTACTCTTTTCTGATGCAGGGAGAGGAAGGAGGAGCTGAGGCACCTATAAATAAATTCTGTCAATTAAAAAAAAGAGAGAGAGACTATTATGTACCAGGCATTGTGTTAGGTGCTAGAGATAGATAAGGGCAAAACTGCATTCAAAGAGATTCTATTATTTTGGGTGGAAACAACATGTGTCCATATAAGTAAATGGGAAACATGTACAAAGTAGATAGGCAATTTGGGGAGAGCATTACCAGTTGGGGGATCAGGAAAGTTCTTAATTCGGACATGACAAGAGCTGAACTTTCAAGGAACACATGGATTCTAAGAAGTTCTAGGGAGCAAAAAGTATCTGCAGTATTTGAGTTTTAAAGTACTTTATGAATGTCAGTATTATCAAATATATTTAAAAATGTTCAAATAAAGCAAAAATATGAAGCAAAGAGTGCAGGAAAGATAAAGAAGAGACTTGGCAAATCATTGATAGCTTGGGAAAATCAGGAAGACTTCATGAATATAGTAGAAACTAAAGTGGACTTTGAAGGAAGAGTCTTTTCCTTGTCTCTAGTTCTCATGAAATCACTGTAAAGAGGGGAAAGATGCTTTATCTTCCATCTGGACTGGATAACGACTCCCTAATATAAGGTATCTTTGCTAACTTATTTTTTTTTTTACTCCTATCTTTCTAAAGCTCTATTGAAACAAAAGCAACAGGTTTCCCTGGCTAAAATTAACTAACCTGCTAACTTATTTTAAAGGAAAAATGAACCTGAATTTGAATTGGGAAGAAATGCAGAGGAGTCTCATCTCTCATCCCTGTAGATGCAAAGAAAAGGACAATCCTTCTTCCCATTTTCTCACTTTGTGTTCTCCCTCTACTTTTTTGCCCCCTCAGTAATACTGGAGTGTCAAAGAGATTCCAATTTGGCCTAGAAAACATGGGAATTCTGGGCTTCCTTTCTGCCAGTTGTTTCTCCTACCTTTGTCCTTTAAAATTCTTTGATGTTTCTTTGGAGAGAAAAAAAAAAACAGTTTGAATTAACTGACAGACTTTTTTAACCCAGCAGATTTTTTCCCCTAACCTCATTCATTCTGATTTTGAATGAATCACTATCTCATGTAACAGGATGCTGCCATGTGCTTTGAAACTGTGATTAACTGTCAATCACTTGGATTCATTTATTTATTTTGTTGGCAGAAGCAGTAGGTTGGAAGTGGAAGAAAAATTACATTGAGAAAAAAATGTAATTGTCTTAGAATAGGAGGTGATGGACCTGCTGGATTCTGCTCTACTCAGACCAAATTCTGGAGAATTGTCATCTGTGTGCCACATGTACGAAGTGGTATCTGTAAATTGGAGTGTGTCCATGAGAGGCAGACAAGGATGGTGGGAAGTGAACAATCTGTTAAAGAAACCAGGGTAGTTCAGTTTATAGGAGAACAGACTTGGATGGCCACATGCTTATTCACTTCTGCCAAACCTGGTCCATTGGGAATTCCATCTTTTCTCACTTTGGAGGAAGGGGCTGGCAGGAGATGGGGAGAGGAAGAGAAAGGGTCTGGGAGAGGAGTCAGGCTGTTCTTGGCTTCTCAGCCAACCCAAAGGAGGACTTGCACCTCTGTGGCAACAGGTTGGCTGCCGGAAGGGGTCAGGCTCAGCCACAGCTGATAAAGGTTTGACTTAGGGGAGTGATGGGTGGGAGCAGCAGTTCACAAACTCCTGCCCTGGAAGCATATAGCTTGGTTATCCTATGACTACTTCAGGTGGGGCACAGAGGGATCTCTGTGTTATACTCAGTTTGAGCAAAGCCCTTGAGAGAGAAAGTTGGGTTCAGAGCCCAACTCCACCTAGCAGACTGACCAAAGGTGCTCTGGTCCAGGCCACTCTGAGGGAATTCTACTTGTGCTCCTTCTCCTTGACCATCCTCCCCGGATGGCTCTTTACTCCATGGAGCACAGCCTTAAAGGTGGACTCTCAGCACATCCTGGTTTTTGATATACTGGACCTGTACTTTCATTGAGATGAAGAACTTTCTTGGGAAGAAACTACCAATACAGGTTGTTTTTTTCTCTTCATCTTGGAAACACATCCCGTATGTTTCAGAGGTAGGATTAGAATCCAGAACTTCTTGGATCCATGGCTGGCTCTCTCTCTACAACAAATATTACCTATTTGTAGCAGAGGATTAAGTCTGACCAAAGAGGGCAGAATTAGGGGTAATGGACGTTAGATTTCAGCTCAATTTATCAAAAGTAGAATAGGCTGCTCCCAGAATAATGAATGAGTCCCCTCATCAACTAAGCAGAGGCTGGGAAGGTTGTAGACAGGATAAGTGTTGGACCAGGTGACCTCTGAGGTGCCTTCTTACTCTATTCTGAATCTCTGGATTCTGTATAAGAAAACAAGCTCATCACACTTAGTGGAAGAAAGCAAATCCAGTTCAATCTCATATCTTCTACATTTACCTAATGTTCTAGAATGGGGAACCTTTAAGGAGTTCCAGTGCCCAGAGGGCAAATTCAAGCTATGAGCCTCTGTGTTACCAGAGAGAGCTGAGGGAGAAAGTGCTTGCTTTGGGTGGCTGGACAGAGGAATGAGGTGCACAAAAAAATGTCCTTGGGGGCTGGGAAGAGAGGGAACGGAGCAGCTCCCCGAGTGCCAGCTCGTCATGGGTGCCACGTCTTTGCCAACGTCGTTCTAGAAGATGCCCAGTTATCAAAGGTGGATTCTGCATACTGAATTTACTGAGACAGAAAAGTGAACTTGGACTTTTGAGAAAAATTTTCCAATAATGACATCTAAAACCAAAAAGGGACTTCTATTGAATTCCAGTTACTCAATATCAGATTTGTAACCATGCCTTATCATTTATTTCAGATAATTCTTTGGGGTCCTGCTTAACATCCCTAACTTAAGGCCTGTGTTAATCTTGAGTGGAAATTCTAATAAAATGGACTGTTAAGATCCAAACAATTGGACTAACTATTTTCAGATTAGGGCTATTAAGATGATTAGGCAGAATGACTGACTATTCAAACCAATGTAGTCTGTCTCATGAAATACATGTGGCTGAATTTTACTAATACATTGGCCAGCTGTTGCATGAACTGATCAAATCGACCTGCCATTTTGATAGCACGTGGGCAGAGCTGAAATTGCCTCCAATGTAGAATTGACTTAATTCAGAGTAAAGAACCTGAGTGTATTTTTTGGTATTCTTAATTAGTTTGAATACAAAATTATGGAAGAGCCTTGAGAGATCATCTAGTCCATTACCTTACCACCAGGCAATATTGCGATTTAAAGTGTTGCAAAAGGATGCAAATGGAAACCAATAATGATACTTCAGTGGCCCACAGAGTTGGCAGCAAGAAGGGGATTAGAGGCCAAAGCATTTCTATGAGAGTATAGAGAACCAGAAGACATGAGGCACACGGACAGACGGCTCTAGACCAAAATAGGAAGCCTATGACCCTTCTTATTTATATATCATAACTGAGGGCAAAGGCCCAGCTGCTCTATCCTAGTTATAGTTCTGTCCACAATTTCCTCTCTGAAGATCACTCTCCCCCTTGCCTCTGCCCCAAGAAGGAGCGCTGCTAAATTATTGATGTTTAAAAAAACCCCCACTGGCATCAAGTTTTTGGTTATGACCTTTCAACTTCTCTACATTTGCTCTCAGGATTGGTGAGTCTCTAGCCTCCCTTGTGTGAGGGGTCTCAGCTATGCTCACTTCAAACCCAACTCAACTCACTCCCTGGACTTCTCTATCTCCTTTCTACCATATCCCTTACAAATCTGGTTCCAGCCACTTCTTGAAAACCTATAGTATGCAGGGACTCATCACCTTCCAAAGCAGCTATTCCACTTTTGGATTGTAAAGAAGCCTTTCCCCTTACATTAAGCTTTAAAATAGATTTCTTTGAAACTTCCACTCATTGCGTCTAGTTATTTTCTCTGGAATCCAGCAGAACTAGCTAACTCTCTTCCACATGATAGCCCTTCAAATACTTGAAGAAAGTAAACATTCTTTGCCCATAAGTCTTCTCCTACCACCTGACATCCCCATTTCAATCAACCCTTCAATCCATTTTCAATCAACCCTTTTAGAGCAAGTTTGCCAGTCCTTTTACTTTTACTATCTTCTGGACACACTCCAGCTTGTCTCTATCTTTCCTAAAATAGGTACAGAAGTCAACACAGTACTTGAATTATGTGCCTCCCTTGTATTGGACACTTCTTTTAATGGTGCCTAACATAACATCAGCATTTTTGGCTTCTGTGTCACACTTAAGCTGTATTAAACTTGTGTTTTATCTACAATCTATGAAGATCTGTCATTTTCAAATAATCTCGCACTTCTTTCAAGTCTCTGATTAAAACATTGAATCACATATGGCCAAGAACAGAAGAGACAAGATAAGCAATGAGGAAAAGCTGTAAACTTCAGTTTAAGGAGCCAAATAGGTAGAATTAATCTCTTTGGAATTCCTTGCTCGAGACAGATGATTTTCTACTGTCGGCAAGTTCAATTAGATTTCTAGTCTTTCTTTGGTGGCTGGGTGGGTGTTTTCCTGAACTCTCCTCTGTGGGTTTCACATGACACTGATCTTTTTCCAGTTCTCCTATTTTCTGTTTTTGTATTTGTAACCTTAGTATCTAGCATATTGCCCCACAATGTCATAGGCACTTAAGCATGTACTGAATGAAATAGATTTAAAGCACAATAAATCCTGCCAGCCATCATTACCATTCTCATGCTCCATCATTAATATGAAGAAACCGAAACCTGGAGAGATGAAGTGATTTGCTCAGTCACTGAGGCAGCATTAATCAGAAACTGGACTCATGGACAGGGCTTTGGATTCTAAGTCCAGGGCTTTTTCCAGCTATCCTATCTGGTTTGAAACTGACTCCCATTTTGAACTAAGACTGATGTCTGAATTCCAACTCCCACTTTACTGAATTCAGTTAGGTAGGATTATAGAATTTTCCAACAACCTCATTTTACTGCTGAGGAAAAACTACAAATAATAGAATCATAGATTTGGACCCAGAAAGAACCTCAGTCATTTGATTCAACTCCTTCATTTTATAGATCAGAAACTGAAGTCCAACTGAGATTAAATAGTCTGCCTACAGTCACACAGCTAGGAAGAAAGAACTGACATTTATTTTATTTTTTAAAACACCTTACCTTCTGTCTTAGAATCAATACTGTGGATTGGTTCCAAGGCAGAAGAATGGTCAGGACTAAACAATGGGCAAAGTGAGGTGCCCAGTTACACAGCCAGTAAGTGTCTGAGGCTAAATTTGAACCCAGGAACTCCTATCTCTGGAGTTTTAATCCACTAAGCTATCTAGCTGCCCACAAACAACTAGTATTTAAACCAAAGTCTTTAGCTTCTAAAACTAGCTATTTTTCAAATTGAATCACAATTTGAGATTTGGAAGAGACCTCAGGAGCCATCCAGGCCAACCCATACACAAAAGAATCTCCTCAATTACATGCTCAACAAATGGTTATTTTTGAATCAACCCTCTATCTGACCACTTTTTGACTTTTACCAATCATTCCTGGTTCTGCCCTCCAGGATGAAACAGAGCGAGTCTGATCCCTTCTTGACGTGACACCCAAATCCTTAAAAAGAGCTATCCTCTCCCTCTCCATTTTATGCTCCCACAGACTTCATTTCTCCAGGCTAAACAAGCCAGTTCTTTTTTTTTTTCCATTTTAATTCACATTATTTTTCATTAAGTCAGTTCTTCAACTGATGCTCACACTCAGAATTCAGAATCCTTTTTAGGGATGTGCCAAAGCTGGCTCACACAGCCTTGTGAGAACCAATTGTTACATTTCCAGTCTGAGCATTCACACTCCAGAAATGAGCAAACACTACAAATCGGGGCTCGACTCATCATTTTGTTGGTTGTCTGGGTGTAAGAAAGGGATGGGAAAATTGTTCATGTAGATTCAATTTAAAAATGTGTCCTGCATACAGAGGATACATGTTGGTATAATATATATAATATGTGTATTATACACACACACCCCTATACTATACACAAACACAGATGGTGGTAGGGGGCAAAGAGCTGGTTGTTAAACGTTTACCAGCACAGAGAGATGCCTTTCCCAAGTTCTCTTCTCCAGACACTACTTAAACTGATTCCCCAAACTGAATGCAATGTCCAAGCTACAAGGTCTGACAAGGGCAGAGGACTGTGAGGCTACTACTGCCTTGTTCCTGGAATCTGTAAGCCTCCTAAAGCTCCCCCAGACTGCAGTAGCTTTTTTGGCTGCCACATCAAACTAATGACTCATATCGAGCTTAAACCCCTCAGATCCTTTCTAGGACAACTGCTGCCTGGCCACCCTCCTGTTAAGATTAATGATTGATTTCTTTCAAACCCAAGGGCAAGACTTTGCGTTTATCCCTACTGAATATCAATCATCTAATGAGATTCACCAATAAAGATCCTTTTTTTTTTTTTCAACTCTTACCTTTTGTCTTATAATCTATGCTGTGTATTGGTTCCAAGGCAGAAGAGTGGTCAGGGATAGGCAATGGGTGTGGGTGTGTGTGTGTGTGTGTGAAGAGACCTACCCAGGGTCACACAGCTAGGAAATGGCTGAAGCCAGATTTGAACCCAGGATCCCTCATCTCTCTATCTATGGAGCTACTTGACTACCCCAATCAGGAACCTTTTGAATCCTGCCACCGTCATTCAGTGTTGTTAGCTATACCTTTCTTCTTAGTACAACCTGGAAAGTCAACGAATATACCATCTACATCTTTAAGTCAATGATAAAAGGGTCAAAAAGCTAAGGTCCAAGAACAGTTCTCTAAAGCACTCCTCTGGAGATCTCCTGCTACTTTAACACTGAAATATTAACAAATGTTATTTGAATCCAGCGATCCAACCAGCCCTGATCGTCCTAATTGAATGATCATCTAAGTCATAGCTTTCCTTCTTTTTCACATGAACAGTAGAAAATTCTTTATCAAAAACTTTGTAAAAATCTAAGTAAAATATATCCATATTTCTTCTTATTATCTAATAATAGATATTATATATTATGTGTATTTCATCTATTACAGTCTATATATTATCAATTAGTTTATTAATCCTGTCAAAAAAAGGAAGTTGAATAAAGTTAGGAGTGACACATTTTTGAAGAAGTCATGCTGTCTCTTTATAGTCCCTGTAATCACCATCCATCTCTTTAATGCTCTTTCCAAGAATTTTCACAGGAATCAAAGTCAAGTTCCCTGACTCAAAGTCATTGTCTCTTTTTTGAAAATGGAGGCGACATCTACTCTTTTCTAATTTTGCGGCATCTATACCACATTTTCCATGATCCTTGAAACATCATTTACAGTGCTTCTATAATTGCATCTGCCAGAGTATTGTTTTCCTGGGTCAATTGCCTTGAATTCATCAAAGGCAGCTAAATGCTCTCTTACTAAGTCCTGCTTATGTTGGGTATCCATTCCCTAGTAGCATTTTTGTTATGTCTAAAAGTCATTCCCCTTTGCAGAGAAAAACAGAAAATAATTCTGGGTCCAGTCAGTGAAATATCTTCTAAGACCTTTCCCTGGTCCAGATAGGTTTTTCAGTTCACTGGAGATTAGCGCTGGGTGATGGAGCAGGCCAAGGAGGACAATGGATGCATTTTTCATTTTCATTTTTATTTTTTCACAAACTTGCTATTCACCAGTTTGCTTCTGCTCCCCTTACTCTAGTGCAGGACCTTATCACCACTTTGCCCTGACCATTATAATAGCCTCATAAGTGGTGTGTCCTTGTGGTTGACTTGTAAGGTACAACTATAACATTTATAAAGAGTAATTTTCCTTGGTATGAACTATGACCATCCTGAGGACTTTTTTGAGAGAAGAGGTTTGAACAGTGGTTTGGACATTCAACACTACAAATATTCTTTTGCTTTCTTTTATTTATTTGTTTTTGGTCAGATCTATCTGTATCTGTCCAAATTGTTTCTAGAAGATTTTCTCTGTTTCTGTTTTGAAGCATATCTTCCTATTTAAGATTCAGGGGCCCCAAAAAGCTATATTTCTGCTACTTTCATGGTATTCCCAAACGTTCTTTTCTCTCACACTCTGACCTATCCCATCGCCTTCTCTTTTTCTTTTCCCAAATAGTAGCCATGCTCCTGCCTCATTTTCTTTCATCACAATTTAGTATTCGTCCTTCTTTCTTGATATTGAACCATAGGGCTCCTCAGACTCCCCAAGTTTTCCCCTATTAGCATGGAACAAAACAACTATGGACACCAGCACGGTCCATATTAAAGACCTGGAGCCAGAGAACCCAAGTTCAAATCCCATCTCCATTAACTACTAGCTATATGAGCTTGGGTGAACTTAGCTCTCTAGGTGGTGGCTTCTTCATATGAAAAATGAGAGGGTTGACTAGATGACCTTTAGGTTCCTTTCAGTTCTAAAGCTGTGATCTTATGAATATGGGTTGGGAACAGTATATTCTGTCACAGTTCTGGCCACCTTCCAATGTATTTCTTCTCTCCAATTATTCTTCCATATTATTATTCACATCTTGCAGCAAACCAAGCAAGGGTCAAGAATGGATGTTACTACGAGAGAGTAGAGAAATACTGTTTGATAGAATGTAAAGAGCCTTGGCTTTGGGTCAAAGGACCTGTTGTTGATTCCAAGTTCAGCTATTTCTGAGTAGGGTGAACTTGGGCAAGTTACTTAAGTTCTTGTGGCTGGCATAATGCCTTCAAATGTCTATGCAAACCCAAAACTTAAACAACAAATGAGAGGAGTTGGCCAGAGTCCTAACACATGGGGACAAATTTGACCTCATAAAGATCCCTGGATATAGGATGGAAACCTGTGATTATGCCTTGACTCATTCAAAATATGCAGGCTAGGTAAAAGAGGGTGAGGGTAGCATTGGATATTTAAAAAATCATACTTTCGTGAGGAAATCCTAGAAGTGAAAGGGGGAAGCATGACAGAAAATATTTGTTTGAAGGGGAAAAGAGGGGGGAAGTGATTTTGTCATTGGAGCAAACTACTGGACACCTGGTCAGAAAGAGGAAATGGATATAGAGTTTAGGAAACTTCATAAACTGGGTACAGAGACATATTAAAGTAGTTTTGGGGACTCTCTTGATATCATAAAGGAATGGCTGCTGGGATAGAGTGCCTACTCTGTATCAAAATACAAATATTATTTCATTTGATCCTCAAAGCAACCCTGAAGAGGTAGGTACTATTATTACCCTCATTTTACAGATAAAGAAACAGAAGCAAGCAGATGTTAAATGACTTGCCCAGCTACTAAGAGTCTGAGGCTGGGTTTGAACTTGGGTTTTTCTTGCTCCTGGCCTGGCACTCTATCCGCTGTGCCACCTAGAGAATTTTCAAAGCTACCCACCTTTTTTCCCCATCTCAGGGGTTTTGTCGGCTTTCTCTTTCTGGGAAGAAGAGGGTTTCTTCTCTGCTGTCTCCTCCTCCTCCTTTCTCTTCTCGGTGTGGGGTACTGGCAGTAGGTGAAGATCGCCACTGTCCTCCCTCTCATTCAGCTTCTTACTGGGCTCCTGGTCTGGTTTTACTGCCTGCCTGGATAGCACCTCAACCAAAAACGGCCTTCCCATTTTGGAAAGGGGTGAGGATGGTGGGGTCTGACTGGTGGGTTTGGGGGCTAGGGCTGGCTTCTGTGGCAGTGGTGATTTTGCCCCTGGCTTGTCATGATCCAGAGAAGAAGGAAGGTGGTTAGCGGGGAGCAGGGGTGCCGGCTGATGCCCAATGCTGGCTAGAGAGTCTTTCAAATCCAGTGAGTCATTCTTTTTCTCTTGGGTAGGGGATGTGGTGTTTTTGTCCCCATCTTTATTCTTCAGGACAGATGCTGCCCCATCAAAGTTGTCTCCCGTGCTGTGTCTCTTCTTTTTCTTTGACTGGTCCACCTGCTGGTCGTAGTGATAGCGCAAGGAGTAGTTGGTCCTTCGGAGCTTTATTCCAAAGGGGGAGGTACTCTCCTCCCCACTTGGCATGGCATCCTCTGCTTTTCCCAAGCTGCCTGTCTCGCTTTCGGAGGAAGCTGCCAAGTCTGGCTGAGCCAGGGCTTTCTGGGGGGCAAGAGGCGAACTTGGGACGAGGAAAGATGGAAGATCTTTGGCAAATTTACATCCTTCTGCGGTATCGGTGGGTTCCTGCTGCACCCCGGTTTTCTCTGGAATCTTTTGGTGTCCGTTATCAGCACCGGCAGGAGGCTGGACCTCTGCTCTTTCACCCGAGGGGCCCAGCCCAGCCTTATTCCTAAGGTTTTCTGCATTTTGCTTTTGGCCTTCAATGCCACCATCGGAGAATTTCTGCCAAGCGGGCATGATGGAGAATTTTGCATTAGTAGATAAGGTTTTCTTGAGGCTTCCCCGGGAATCACACCTACCTCTAGGCATGCTCTCACCACTGTGCCTCAAAGGGTCCTTGTCGCTGACTTGGCCATTCTCGGTATTCTTGAGGATTCTAGAACGGATAGATTCCCACTCGGCTAATGCAGCCTTACTGCTGGAAGATTCCTTAGGAAACTTGGCTTTCCCACTGGCTGCCCGCGGCTCGGGAGCGCCTCGCGGCACGTTTTCCAAAGCGGGAATATCCACGTGCTTTTTTTCTTCTGACAAGCCCAGCAGAGTCTTGCACGCCGGGTCCTTGATCTGGTTCAGGTTGACAGCTGGGCCACACAGCTGTGCTCCCGTGACCAGGATCGCAGTGTGAGGAATGCTTAGAGAAGACGGGAGGGGGTGGGAAGCTTTACTGGACTTACTGGCCTTGGGCTCCTGGGAGACGACCGGTAGCCCCGACTCCTTCCCGAGGGTCACAGGACTCAGGTTGACTTTGGGAAACAGGATTTGTTTTCCTCCCGATGATACCTGGAATGTATACGGTCTGGGCATACTCTGCCTTTCCTCCACTTCTTGCCATCTCAGCTCTTCCCCCGTCCCGTCCTTCTGCAAGGGCACCGTTTCTTTCTTCTCCACTGGAGCCAGTTCTTTTTCTGGCCGCCCCTTTTCTTTTTGGGGATGAGCTTCTTCTCTTTCTTCCTGAAGCAAAAGAGCCCCTCCATGACCATCTTCCCCTCTTTGCTGCCCCTCCTTCCCCTCCGCAGCCTGGTGGCTTTGCTTCTCCCTCAGCGGTAGCCCCTTGAACTTTCCCCCAGGGCCTTCGTGCCTGGGGGATTTCTGTTCCTTGAGGTTCTGAGCTGGGCTCTCTCTTGACTCGGACTGCCGCTGTGCTTCACGGTCCTGGGGATGCTTTTGAAGCTCTTGGCTGCCCTGTTCCTGAAGTGCCTCCGAATGCTTCCCCTCCACTTGCCGCCTCTGCTGCTTCCCTTCTTTTCCTTCGCCTGTCCCGAGCTGCTTTTCTGCCTCTTGCCCACTCTCTTCTATTTCCAAGTCTTCTCCCTTGAGCTCTTGTAAGTTCACTTCTCGTCTTTGCTTTTCAGCCTCTAATAGCTTCCTTTCCTCTTCCTCCAGCCTCTGCTTTTCAGCCTCTAGTAGCTTCCGTTCCTCTTCCTCCTCCAGCCTCTGCTTTTCAGCCTCTAATAGCTTCCTTTCTTCTTCCTCCAGCCTCTGCCTTTCGGCCTCTCTTTTCCTCTGCTCTTCTGCCTCCTCTCTCCTCTTAAGCTCCTCCAGGAGCTTCCTTTCCTCCTCCTGGCGCTGTTTCTCAATCTCTTGCTTTCTTTGTTCTTCTAGTTCCTCCTGTCTTTTGAGCTCCTCTGTTCGCTTGGCTTCCTCCTCTTGCCAACAGGGTTGTTCCTCTGCCTCCAGACATTTCTCCTCTCCTAGCTCCTTCTGTTTTGCCTCTTTTTGTCCATTTTCCTCCAGCTCTTGCCTTTGCCTCTGCCCTTCCAGATGCTGTTGCTTCACCTTTCCCCTTTCCTCCTTCTCCTCCTCTTCTTCCTCCTCCAGAAGTGGTTTTTGAGTCTCTTCCCATAGCTTCCTTTCTACTTCCTGAAGCCTTTGTTCTTCTAGACGTTTCTTCTCTGCTTTTTGCCTTCTGTATTCAGCCTCAAGATGTCTCCAATATTCCTCTTGCTTTCTTTTCTCTTCCTCTGAATCAAGTGGTCTGAGTTGTTCTTCATGCCAAGTTTGTTTTTCTTCTCCCGTGTGCCCATTCTGGTCTAGGGACAGCTGACTCTCAAAGCTTTCTTGATCATTTAGTTGGTCCTAACATTAAAGAAGGAAACAATTAGCTCTTTTAAAATAGCTTTTGTTTTGATTTTTTAAAATAGATAATAGATATTCAAAATGTATATTTTAACTTAAGAGAAGGGACAAGGGTTGATGAATATATCGTTGGATAAACTAAGGCAGAGAGGCAGCATGGTTTTGGTAGTAGGGCAATAAGGAATCAAGCCCTGCCTGTGATCCGTATTAGCTGGGTGACCAAGGATAAGTTGATTAACCTCTGAATGCCAAGAAACTCCCTAAGATGCTAAGTTGTGATTGTAGTTTAGAAAAACCTAGGGTGTTCTCATTAAACCCCATGGCCTTTCCCTTAACCACACCAAATAAATGGGTCTGTTCCTTTTGGTATGGACTGAGTTTTTGCAAGATCCTTTTAAAATTCCTGGCAACTGCCCTGTATCCCTCCCTAGGAGGAGTTTCCATAATGGAAGATGAGATCCCAGGTACAGATCCAAACCAAATAAACCCCCCGCAAGAGAAGTTAAGTGATGAAGCACAGGCTGTAGGGAAAGTAGGTGGTAGGAGCTGGGGTAAGATCCTTTACTACATACATCCTCCACCCAACCTCAAATCATTTTTTTTCCTCATCACTGGAAGACAGTGGTAGAAAATCAGGCCTTCATGGTGGGAAGATCTGGAAGAAGATACCAGATTTGTACGTAATGAAAATGATGAAAAAATGGGCTGCTTGGAAGCAGGGGTGTGCTGAAGCCAGCTCAGACTATTAAACAGACCATTAAATTTTCCTTGTAAGCTTTTACGCCTGGATAACAAGTTTTTCACCTTTGCTACAAAACTTGGGCTCTTTAATATATTGTTCCAATTGTCTAGACTAGGGGTCTGCAAACTGTGACCCAAGGGCCAAATCTGTCTGCCCCTCCTCCTAAGAAAGGTTTTTATTTAATGATTCGATGGTTTATTTAATGGTGGTATATGTATTTAAAAATGTAAAAATCTCTCATAAGGACCACAGAAAAACAGGCAGCTGCTGGATTTGGCCCACTCCTTCAGTTTACCAGCCTCTTGTCAGGACTTAAAATGATGGAGAAAATGTTCATAATGCAAATTAAACTTAAAAGTGTATCCTGTACACATTTCTTTCCCCTGGGAGCCAGTTGTTAAACATTTACCAGAATACCCTGCAAAACAAAGGATTCCTGTATATAAATGGATACAAAGGAAAGACTTCAGCAATACAACTGCAAAGCCTTTGTAGCAGTAAGAAGAAAAGGAATCTTGGAAATAAGATTTATATTTATGGTTAAGCTAACTATAGAGAGGGGTGATGGAACTTTCCATTTTAGGACAACCAATTTAAAAGGGGGCCCCCTTAGTCTGATTGCATGCAAACCCGCAGGGATTGCTAGGACCACTCCCCCTGTCCTCCCATCTGACTGCCCACTCCCTCCCTACGCCAAGGGAAGCTGGAAATGTAAGGCCTGATGATGTGGAATTTGGGCCCCGGATGGAAGTACGTCTGTGAATGAGCAAAACCAGCCCCATACTTTGCCCAGCCTCCTGTGCTTCTTGGAAACCCTTTGGTTTTTTGGCTTCACAGACAGCTTGTGCTTGGCTGCACTGTTGTCCAGGCGCGCGATGGCTAGAGGAATGGCATCCAGGTTGACACTTTCAATGGTGCCAGCAGAAGAAAAATGTCGCTTTGGCCGAGATGATTTAACTGGAGTAACCTGTGTGGTGGTGTTAAAAACAAAAGTCAGGGTTAGAAAACAATTCTGAGTTTTCCAGAGTCCCAACCATTTTATAATGGGAAGGTATTGGGTAAAGAATCTAAGCGACAGAAAAGTTATAAAGAGGCAGTTAGGTAGCATAGTGGATAGAGCACCAAGCCTGGAGTTCAGACCTGGGTTCAAATTTGACTTTAGATACTTCTTAGCTGGATGACCCTGGGCAAGTCACTTAACCCTGCCTAGCCCTTGCTGCTCTTCTGCCTTAGAATTAATACCAAGACAAAAGGTGAGAGTTTTTTAAAAAAAAGAAAAGAAAAAATTATTTAAGAAAGACAAAAAAATTTTTAAATCTATGTCTTTGCCAGGGTTGCAGAGGGGATGTTGGCAGGACCTGCTGATTAATTTAGCAAGGTTCTCTGCTCCAGTCAGAGGATGTGGATGCCTGAACATTGTCCCCACTCTCTCCCAAAAGAGAGATGTTTATTTAGATTTTAATGGTACCTTCCAAAGAGCAAACACAATAAATTTAATGTCATGAAATAGTTATGTCATATGGTCTTTTGAAAATTTAAAAGTTTGGAAACTTAATTTAAGAAAAAATATAATTTAAGGGGACACAGGACTCATACACAAAAATATTTATAGTTGCTCTTTTTGAAATGGCAAAGAATTGGAAACTAGGGGGCGCCCATTAACTGGAGAATGGTTGAACAAATTATAGTATATGAATGTTATGGAATAATATTATTGTGCTGAAAAAAATGGCGAAGGAGAAAGTTTCAGAGAAACCTAGGAAGATCTGTATAAACTGATACAGAGAGCAGTGGGCTGAATGAGAACAAGTTATATGATAAGTACATTGTCAATAAAGAAAATAAAAAAAAAATTAAGTTTAATTAATTAAAATATTTTTCCATGGATACATGATTCATGTTTTTTCCTTCCCTGCTTCCACTCCCCTCTCATAGCTGACGTGAAATTCCACTGGGTTTTACATATGCCATTGATCAAGACTTATTTCCATATTATTAATATTTGCATTAGGGTGATTGTTTAGCAGTGGTTCCCAAACTTTTTTGGCCTACCGCCCCCTTTCCAGAAAAAAAATATTACTTAGCCCCCTGGAAATTAATTTTTTAAAAATTTTAATAGCAATTAATAGGAAAGATAAACACACCTGTGGCCATCACAGCCTCCCTGGATTGCTGCAGCACCCACCAGGGGGCGGTAGCACCCACTTTGGGAATCACTGGTTTACAGTCTACATCCGTGCTCATATCCCCATCGAACCATGTGATCAAGCTGTTGTTTTTCTTCTGTGTTTCTGCTCCCACAGTTCTTTCTCTGGATGTGGATGAGGTTCTTTCTCATAAGTCCCTCAGAATTATCCTGGGTCATTATGCCCAAAGGGCTTTAACATATTGTCTGCCCTTTGATCCAGCCATACCACTGCTGATTTATACCCCAAAGAGATCATAGGGAAAAAGACTTGTACAAAAATATTTATAGCCATACTCTGTGGTGGCAAAAAATTGGAAAATGAGGGCATGCCCTACAATTGGGGAATGGCTGAACAAACTGTGGTATCTGATGGTGATGGAATACTATTGTGCTAAAAGGAATAATAAACTGGAGGAATTTCATGTGAACTTGAAAGACCTCCAGGAATTGATGCAGAGAGAAAGGAGCAGAACCAGGAGAACATGATACACTGTGGTACAATTGAATGTAATGGACTTCTCTATTAGCAGCAATGCAATAATCCAGAACAATTCTAAAGGCAATTTTTTAAAGACTTAAGAATTCTAATCAACACAATGACCAGCTGCCATTCCAAGGTACTGATGGTAAAACATGCTATGGACCTCTTAACTGAGAGGTAATAGACTTGGGGTTCAGACGGAGTCATATTTTTTGGACATGATCAATGTGAGAATTTGTTTTGTTTGACTATGAGTCATTTGCTTTTCTTTTCCTTTTTTTCCCCATTGGGGTAACAGATGAGAGGAAGAGAAAATAAATCTGGCCTCATTGATCAGGCAAGAGCGAAGATTCAGGTTTGAGGAATTATAAGAAATTGGTACTTAGGAAGCTAGTACAAGCAAGAGTTTTATTACTCTGTGAGAAAGCAGGTAGGCAAAAAACAAGTCACAAACACACACACACACACAGCACAGAGTCACAGGAGATATGTATAAGGACAATGGTCTTAGTGGGAATACACACTCATAAAGATGGAGTTTGGTTGAGAATCTGTAATTGATTACAGATGTGGAAGGGAGAATTCCGATAAGACCCAGATGTAGTGGGGAAATTCCTGGGTCACTTATCTATGCCAGATTCAGGTGGGAGAGTTTTCTAATAGGGACCAGATATTGATTAAGGGTTTGATTGGTGTAATGGAGAATCTGAGGATTTATACTGATGGGCCACCATTGCACTCGCCCAATCAGGAGCTGAGATCATGGAGGACACAGGGTCAGAACAAGTCAAAATGGTAGAAAAGTACAGACTGTCTGTTTTTGCTTATATGCTATAACTACAATATCAACCAATATATTTGAAAAATCACAACGATCACATTTTGTTAAAAAAATTAAGACAACATTTTAAATACATTTAGAGGGCCTTATCATAATTTGCTTTGGCAAAACCTTTTGGGAAATGTTCAGTGCCACTACTAAAATTTAGGCATTGGTGTGAGTAATGCTCCTTTCCAATACTCTCCTAGCATCCTTTTTCTACCCAAATCTTAATGTTTATGTTCACAGTGAGTCTGTGGTTCCCTGTAAAAAGCTTACCCCTCCATCTCTACAAAAGAATGTAAGGTTTCTATGGTTTTCCCATAAGAGGTTGGAACTTAAACAGATTCATTCAGTGATAAATAAGTATTTAGTGAGCTTCTACCAGATGTGAAGTACTTAGCTCCAGAGTTCTTTCCTTTAGAAGGAAAGGCAGGCATTATTGGGGAACCATGGAATGGTCCACTTGATTGGATTTCAGTTTTGGGATTAAGCAAGAAAAGTGAACAAACTTTTTTTTTTTGGCCCATTACATACCTCCAAAAAGTCAAGGGCAAAAGTAAAGATCCAATATTTATCAAAACATTCTTAACAGCACACTTTCCCAAAGCTTTAAAACTACTAAGACCTCCGGTATAACCCAATATATTGGAGGAGTTAACTCAGCTTTAGGATTTGACCTGGGGTAGAGCTACACTCACCTTGTTGATTGGAGAGTAAATAAAACCCCCCCTTACTCCATCAACTATATCACCCTTCTACCAGCTCTTTCCTTTCTTAATGAGATCAATATGTGATTCATGTAAACTCCATAAGGGCAGGGAATATCTTTTCCCTCATTTTATATTCCCAGTTATTAACACGGTGCCTGGCACATAGTAGGTACTTTTTGCTGTTTAGATATGTCCAATTCTTTGTGACCCTATTGGAAGGTTTCTTGGCACAGATACTGGAGTGGTTTGCCATTTCCTTTTCCAGCTTATTTTATAGATGAGGAAACCGAGGCAAACAGGGTTAAATGATTTTTCCAAGGTTATACAACCAGTATCTGAGGCCAGATTTGAATTCAAGAAGGTGACTTCAGGTCTAGTACTCTATTCACTGTACCACCTAGCTGCCTTAAGTAGGTACTACTAAGCAAATACTTAATAAATGTTTATTTATTTGCTGGATTTCTAAGTTTTCTATACATCCCAAATTCCAGCCCTTATTTATTTACAGTTTGGGATTTAAGTTTGCATAATGATATCATTTCCCCATTCTCCCATATTTCCCTTACCTCTATCTCTATCTTCCTAACATTAACACTGTCATTTAACTTCAGGCACACTATGGTCTTTGATCCTATCTTTACTCACAAAAATCCTCTCTCTATAATCCTGAATTTCCACTATTCAATCATAACCCCCATCCTTCTGTGACTCACTCTTCTTAAACCTGTTCTCCATCTTCATTACAATTTATAGTTTACTCCAACCTTCCTTGCTTTCCCAGGCCATTAACCCTGCTTTGCCCTTATTCTTCTTTCAAAATCTGGACCCTTTTGTTAGCCAGCTCAAATTTACAATTTCCTCAACCCTTGAATTTCTTTCCTCATTGCCTATCACTTTTCATCTTTTCCAAAATCCCAGCCTGGCTTTCTTTCACTATCTACCTTATCTGATTCTGCTTAGAAACCACTTGAATACTGCTTGAAGAGTGGGACCACTATAGACATAGGTTATTCAATCTTAGCGGAGTCCTCAAAGCTGTACGTTAATCTTTCTACTCTCGTCTGATTTATCCTTTACTACATAGCTTTCTACCACATAACTCTTCTGAGCCAGGGTTCTCAACCTGGAGTCTGCATATCCATAGAGATTTCAGGGGGGTCTCTAAGTTGGATGGGGGAAAAATCTTTGTTTTCCCTAACCTATAAATGAAATTTAGAATTTCCATTGGTTAGCTGAAAATATTATTTTGAGGAGACCAGTGGCTTCACCAAAGAGCCAAAGTGATCTGTGACACAAAAAAATGGTTAAAGAACCAAAGTGTACTCTAGGCAGAAGGCCTTGTATTTTATTTTTTGAGAGCTCCTCTCCAGTTCCAGAATTCAAATCACTAACACACCATAAACCTCTTCCTCATGTTCTTTGATTCAGTTTTGGAAGGTGAGATGGCCTTTCTCCTTGCCAACACCAACTCTCCTATTTGTGTTTTCGGTACCATCCACTCTAGACTACTTCCAGATGCTGTCCCTTTGATTATCATTATTCTTTTCATAATATTCAAACTCTCATTATCCCCTGTTTTTCTCCCAGTTGTCTACAAAAATGGCCAGATTTTCCTTATCTATTAATGACTTTCATTTGATCCTTTTATCCCCTTGATCTTCTGCCATATCTCCTCTATTTCCCAATAAAACCCTTAGAAAAAAAACTGTTCATACATATTGCCTTTCACTTCTAAATCCTTTGTGTTGGTGTTCAATTATTTTCTCAGTCCAGTCCCATTCTTTGTGATCCCATTTAGTATTTTTAGCTTTTTAATAATATTTAATTTTTCCCAATTAAATGTAAAAATAATTTTTAACATTCATTTTAAAAAATTTGAGTTTTGAATTCTCTTCTTCCCTCCTTCTTGAGATGGTAAGCAATTTTATACATATGCAAAATAGATTTCCATAATAGTCATATTGCGAAAGAAAGCATATATCAAAAAACTCACAAAGGAAAAAAAGGTGAAAAATAATTTGCTTACTTCTACATTCAGACTCCAATCAATTTCCAGAGGTGGGTAGCCTTTTTCATCATGAGTCTTTTGGAATACTCTTGGATCATTGTAGTGCTAAGAATAGCTGTCTTTCACATTTGATCTTTATACAATATTGCTGTTATTGTGTACAGTGTTCTCTTGGTTATTCACTTTGTATCAGTTCATGTAAATCTTTCCAGCTTTTTCTGAAATCATCCTGTTCATCATTTCTGATAGCACAACAATATTCCATCACAATCACATGCCACAACTTTTTTATCCCTCAATTTCCAATTCTTTACCATCACAAAAAGAACTGTTATAAATATTTTTGTACAAATAGGTCAATTCTTTTTATTAAATAAATCTCTTTAGAATATAGAGGTAGTAGTGGTATTTCTGTGTCAAAGGGTATGTATATGTTGATAGCCCTTTGGGCATAGTTCCACATAGCTCTCCAAAATGGCTGGATCAGTTCACAGTTCCATCAACAGTGCATTAGTGTCCCAATTTCCTCACTTCCCTTCTAACATCGATCATTTTCCTTTTCAGTCATATTAGCCAATTTAATAGGTGTGAGGTAGTACTATGTCTAAATCATATTCATTTTGACCTTATCTTGGTATATATGATATATTATTCTATACCTACTTTCTGTCATGCCATTTTCCAATTTTTTTTTACTAATTTTCCTTGATAATTGCTTGAAATATGATGTCCAGGCTCTTTTTTGATCGTCACTTTCAGGTACTTCAGTGATTCTTAAATTATCCTTCCTGGGTCTATTTTCCAAGTCAGATATTTATCCAATAAGATATTTCACATTTTCTTATTTTTTTTCATTCTTTTGATTTTGTTTTTATTGTTTCTTGATGTGGTATAATGATGTTAGCTTTCACTTGCCTAATTCTACCTTTTAAGAAGTTGTTTTCTTGTACATTTTTATACCTCCTTTTCCATTTGGCCAATTCTAATTTTTAAGGGATTGTTTTCTTCTATGTCTCTTTTTATATGTGTGCGTGTGTGTGCGTGTGCACGCGCGCATGTGCGCATACTTCCTTTACCAAGCTGTTGACATTTTTCATGATTTTCTTCCGTCAGTCTCATCTATTTTACCAATTTTTCTTCTATCTTACTTGATTTTCAAAATCTTTTCTGAGCTCTTCCAGGAGTTCTTTCTGGGCATTATTCCAGAACACATTTGTCTTTAAGGCTTCACATGCAGCCATTTTGACTCTGTTGTTCTCTTTTGTGTTTGTGTTTTGAGCTTCTCTGTCACCATAGTAACTTTACATAATCAGGTTCTTTTTTGTTTTGCTTATTTTCCAGGCTATTTTGTGATTTCTAACTTTGTTAAAGTGGTCTCTAGTCCTGGAGTGGAAGGGATATTCTCCCAAGCTTCTTGCACCAGGGGCACATGTCCTAGCTGCTGTCCTAAGCCAAGGACCCAGGGTCTCACTGCTGGCTTCCTGCATGCTGCCTGTGTTAAAATGAGCTCCCCTCTTACCTTAGTTAGACCTTTCCTGATAATCTTTTAAACTGCCTTGAGGTAGAAAATTATTTTACCCCTTCCTTTTGTTAGTTTTGCCACTACAGAACGCATTTTAAGGCATTACTTTATAGTTGTTTAGAGACAAATTTGGGAGAGCTCAGCTGAGTTCCTGCCTCACTCTACCCTCTTCCATTTGGGGTTTTCTTGGCAAATATATGAGGGTGGTTTGCCATTTCCTACTCTAGTTCATTTTACAAGTGAGGAAACAGAGTTAGGTGACTTACGCAGGGTCATGTAGCTAGCAATCATCTGAGATCAGATTTGACCTTGGAAAGATAAATCTTTCTGACTCCAGGCCCTTTGTAGTCTGGTTTATATTATCATCATTTGACTGAAATTGCTGCCTTTAAAGTCTTCTGGGTTCTCTTTCTTCCTAAAATATAATCACTTTTTCTTAGTTCTCATTTTTCTTGGCCACTCTTGCAACACTTGTCACTATTGGCCATCCTCTCCTCTTGGCTACTCTATTCTTTCTTGATTTTTATGATGCTGCCCTGTTGACCTTCCTGTATGTTTATGAGAATTTTTTGGAGAATCATCACCTATATCCCACCCTCTATTTATAGGTATATCCAGAGGCTCTATGCTGGGTCTTCCTCTCTCTTTTCTTTGCACATATTCTTTTGGTAATCTATTCAGCTCCAATGGATTCAAAGATGCACATGACCTTCAAATCTACATCTCACTGGATCATAGACTTAGAGTTAGAAGGATCTTGGAGGACATCTTTTTTTTTAAACCCTTACCTTTGGTCTTAGAATCAATACAGTATATTGGTTCTAAGATAGAAGAGTGGTTAAGAGCTAGGCAATGGGAATTAAGTGACTTGCACAGGGTCACACAGGTAGGAAGTGTCTGAGGCCAGATTTGAACCCAGGACCTCCCATCTTTGCACCTGGCTCTCAATCCATTGAGGCACCTTAGCTGCCCCCTCAGAGGATATCTAATCTAATTTCCTTATGTGATAGATAAGGAATCTGTGAGGACCAAGAAAATTCTAGACTACATCTCTTTTCCAAACTCCAGTTTTGTGTCTCTGCCTGTTGGACATCTCTACTTTGAAGTCTTATCAGCATCTGAAACTCAATATGTCCATAACAGATTTTATCTTTCCTCCTAATCCCTAAATCCTAAATCTTCTCATAATTTCCCTATTTCTATCCAGGGCAACATTATTTTTCTAGCCACTGAAGCTGAATACCTTCAGATTATCCTAAATCTTTCTTTTCCTTCAACCTCATATTCAGTCAGTTGCCAATTTTCATCAGTTCTGCCATCTATCTCATCAGACTTTTCATCTTTCAAACCACAGGCATTCTATGCAAGGCCCCTGGCCCCTTTTGTCTGGGCTATTCCAATAGCCTCCCAGTTGGCTTCCCTATGTTCAGTCTCTCCTCCAAGTTATCTTCCACATAGCCGACATTCCAAAAGCATAGGTCAGCCCAAGTAACCTGAGTAACTCCCAATTCCAGTCTTATTTTGCTTTTAAAGTCCTTTATAATCTGGGTCCAAATTACTTATATAGTCCATTATACATCATTCCCCCTCAAAACACTATGCCAAGCTGGTCTATTTAATTACTAGATATATATGTTAAGTACTTTGTGAGGCTACTGGGCTAAGCACTGTGGATACAAAGCAAAAGCAAAAAACCTCAAAGTCCCTGCCCTCAAGGGGCTTACATTCTAATAGGGAAGACAACATATGTAAATCTGGATGAGGAAATAAATTGATAAAAAGGAGATGGAGAGACAGAGGAGGTAGATTATAACTAGGGGGTCATGAGAGACCTCCAGGAGGAGGTAAACTTTGAGCTTACTCTTCAATGGAGTGAGAGATTCTAAGAGTTGGAGTTTAGGAGAGGGAACATTGTCAGTGCAATGGCAAGGATATGGAAGACAAAATGTGTACAAGTAGCTCAGTACAGCTGCATTATACTGTTCACACTAGAAAAGTGAGGGGAAGTGAAACTTAAGATGCTGAATGTGACAGAGAGGAAGCTGTAGCTCATTATGAAGGGTTTCCATGTAAATAATGAGAACCAAAAGGTCCTCATCACATGATGTCTATAAACTTCAGGATATTCATCCCATTGATAAAATATTTTCACTAGATAAAGAGGGCAACATTAGATTGGGGGACGGAATTTTGTGTATGTGTGTTTGTGTGGCAACTGTGGAATCAAGAGCATGTTAGTGATGATTCCTCATTTTGGAATGACTTTCCACATTTGTACATGAAAAGCAAGGTTTTGGATAGTTCCAAGGCTTATTCAGGAAATTAAATTGATATTAGGGATAATGGAAAATTAAAAAACCCAATTGTAGTCTTTGGCTTTCCAAATTTCCAAATCTGTGTGACTCTGAAATATAGGAGAAGGATTTCTTGATTCAATTCAAATGAAATAAATCTATTATTCTCATTCTTTCCCCAAGAGGTAAGTGAAAAGAGATGGAAGAATTAGGTTTCAAAAGAAGTTCAATAAAAGACTAAACACACAGACATGTATTTGTAAAAAGGACAAAAATTAATGTTCATATCTAAGCACAAATGATGAGGTTCCAAGATGAATAAATTGACTGCGATTTTGTTCTGTTCTGGTTATTTTTAAAAAGTTATCTGAGCAGGTTGCATCATCTTCAGAAATAAATTTCATTTGCAGAAGGGTCAGACAGTAACCAATGTGTACAATCTCTTAAGCCTGGAGCCCTAGCCCGGACCCCTGGGAAGATGAGAAGGGTCATGGTAGCGGACCAGACTCTGAAGAAAGTATGACCCCCAGTTTTTCCACAGGCTTAATTTGGCTCCTGCTGTGAAATTCACAGATGTGAAACGAAAGCTGAAAAACCAAGGGATAGGAAGTGGAGAGAGAGAGAGAGCAAATAAATCTGGGTACCAAAGAAGAAAGAGGCAGTTTTTTAGAGCCACGAGAATCTTTCATGTACCTTGAACAGCTGTGTCAAGTGGCCTCTTGGCTTAATGAAGCAAAGGAACCTCTTTAGAAATTTATCTGTGTCTAAGACTCCAAGTTCAGGCATGCTGGGAGTCTAGGTTTTCCAGAGCAGGGTCCAGTTTCATCAAACACATATTGTCATGGAAACAGATTCCCCAACATCTGCTACTGCCTACTTATTAGTGCATCTTTAAGGGCCATGTGGTTGCACTTCAGAGGGATTTAAAGCCTTAAGTGAATGTAAAATTTGCAATGGGAAAGTGAGGAAAATAAATAACAAATGATTACAGAGGGGAAAAAAGAAGTCAAAGCAGAGAAATCAAATGAACAGATGCATATCTTATTACCTTCTCTTCCATTTCACTCCCTGTTCCAGGTAAATTCAAAGGACTTAAGGAAGTTGGAGTATCACTGGACTAGAAAAACAATAAGATGATAGAAGTTAGATGTTGGGACATAAATATTCTGGCCAAAAATGAACAAAAGATGACATTCTGTCTCTTGGCAGTCCCATGTCTGGCTCTATAGTTTATTATTGAGATTTTTTCTATTTATTTTTCTATTATTAGTCTCAATGTGTTGAAGGAACTATTTATGGAAACAGAGATTGTGAAAGCCACCTAGTCCAACCCAAATCTGAGCAGACATTTCTTGATACAGTGCAGCAAATGTTTATTAAATGCCTTCTGTATGAACAGCACCATGCTAAGCTCTAGGGAGATAGAAAACTTATTTAAACAGGACAAAATTCTTGACTTCAAAGAGCTTACAGTCTAGTAGGGGTTCTAACATGTATGACAAATCTAGTCCATGATATTGAGGAACTCACGACTATCGGAGACAGTTAATGAACAGCTCTACTTTTGGTGAAGTTTTTCTATTGAGTCAAAATTATCTTCTTTTAGCTATTTGTAAAATCAGACATTATCACTTAAAGCACATAGCTGAAGACTAAAGCCCCTCTTTTGTTTAAAAACCACCCAACCTAGAAACAAAAATAACATACTCGGTAGGAGCATGGAGTGTGTAGCTGGTATTTCGACCTGTTGGGAATACATTTCAAATCATTGTAATTTTCCTCTTTCAGTCCCTTGACCTGTCATATACCTGCCTCCTGTGGTCTTTGACTCTAGTTCACCTAACCATGGGCTAATGATGTCAAAGAGGGCAGTTAAAAAAAAATCCCCACCATCATCATTGGGTTTTTTTTCCATCTCAAGCTGTCTTTCTCTACCCCCAAATCCCTATCTGCCAGCTCCATCACTTTCAAACTAAGCCAGAATAGCTCAACTCTCCCTATATCAGCTGGAGGTGAGAGGAACTAGATGGGCACAAGAGGAATTGTAAAGACAAAGAGAAAGAAAAAGGTTAGAGACACAGCTCTTAGTAAAATAGCTAGTTTGCCTTTGTAAAGTTTTCTCTTCTTGTAACTTTTCCTCTTCCCACTATTTCAAAAGTGCCCAGTGACTTTTGTCCTTCACAATCTGTTGTTAGAACTTGATATCAGTTATTTACACTTTAGTGTGAATTTGTTAATTTGGTATCCAAGAGGATATTTCAATTTAGCCCTATTCTAATTATGGAATTAAAGGGTTTGTCCAATTAAATGGATTTTAAGCATTAGGGAAGGAAATGGTTTTAGTAGGTTTGGGGTCTCTTTGAAAACTCTAGACCTTTAAATATAATTATAAATGCAATTATAATAATAGAATAAATTTAAATAATTTCCCCCATATGATCCCTAACTTTTTCTGAAGTCTTTCTTTTCTATTTCGACCTGGAGTAATTCTTGGGATTTTAGGAACAAGCTATCTAGATAAGAGCCTCCTTATTTTGTGTTAAAATTATTTCCTTCAAGAATGGGGAGGAAGGAGGTAGGGGCGAAGCATATACTGCCTTTTGTCTTTAATATTCTACAGTAATGATAGCATATTCCTCTATATCTCCTGAAGAAACTTTTTAAAGAAAAGTTTTTAAAAGTTCTGCCAGACTTTGGCATAGATGTTTAAAACTATGACAATAACATCACTCCCTAGGCTATCCCTGTAAAAAGATGCAATACTATAGTTGTTGCAGTCCAGCATTGATTGGTGAGACTAGAGATAAGGGTATTGTCCTAGAGTGGGAAGAATTTCGGATTGGGAGCTAGGAGACTTGGGTTCAAATTCTGGGCTAGTTACTTTCTATCTGTGAAATGGTGGATCTTTAAGTTGTTAATGTTTCATCTCATGTATGTATGGTTCCTCCTCTTTCCTAGATCCTATAAATGGAAGCATACTTAAAACCTCCTGAAAATATTAAGAAAGAACACTCCTTCAACCTAAAATCTTTTCCACACCTTTCTGCTTTATGGAAGTAGGTAGAAATAAAGCTAAGTTTTCTTAGGGAAATGGAATTAAGGGATAACAACAACAACAAAAAAGGAATTCTTGTCTTACAGCCCTTGATCATTCTTCCTGATACTCTCTTCTCTCTAGGTTTTTAGGACACTGCTCTCTCCTACTTCTTCTCCTACCCTCTCAGTCTCCTTTGCTAGATCTTCTTCCAGGTCTAATTGTTGGGTATCTCTCAGGGTTTTGTCCTGTGCCCTTTTCTCTTCTCCTTTTCTATTGCTTCTCTTGGTGATCTCATTAGCTCCTATGGATTTAATTAGCATCTTAAGGCTGATGATTCCTAAACCTACTTATTGTTGTAGAAATTTCATCTTGCATCTCCATCTGCCTTTTCAGGCATCTTGAACTGGATGTCCAGTAATCATTTTAAACTCAATCTGTCCAAAACAGAACTCATTACCAAATTCTCCCTTTCTTACTCCTACTCTTACTCCCTATTAAACTCTCCCTTACTCCTACTTTCCTTATCACTATAGAAGGCAACACCATCCTCTTAGTCCTTTAGGCTAGGCACTTGGAAATCATCCTGGACTCCTCACTATCTCTCATCTCCCCTAATCAATCTTTTGCCAAAGCCTATCAATTCCACCTTTGCAATATCTCTTGAATATGCTCTGTTCTCTCCTCTGACACTGCCACTACTCCAGTGCAGGCTCTCATCATGTTGTGGGAGAACCGCACCCAAGACTGTAGCAGGGTCTCGCCCCAAGAATGGGAGACTCAAACTCCATTCAATCCAGAAGAAAAGAACTTTATTTGAAGGAGTTGCGATTTTTGAAATATATTTGTTGATGTCATGTTATAAGAGGACTCTGGCATGCCAGAAGAATCCCTCAAACTCATGCTTGCTCCTTATTCTCTATGACACCAAACCCCCCCAAACACACCTTCACCTGAATCCAATTGGCTCTTCTGGAATGAGAATATGGGGTGGGGGGGAATGCATGAGGTACATTGGAGGACCACTATAGATAAGTAATTCTATCTTACATTTCTAGACAGTTCTAATCTAAAGTAAATACAGAAAATTATAAGTAATTAATAAAACAGATTAGGCACAAAGCTGATGCCCAGTATAGAATATTACAGATCCAGTACACAGAGTGGGTAATGGATCAATCTGCAATTCATGCTTGGCTAATGCTAAAATTACAGGTTTTGTAGTTGATGTTTAACAGGTGCTAAATGGTGAGAAATACAAGATTTCAGAATATGAGGGTCTTGCTCCTATTACTTGCCCTCACTGCCTGTTCTCTGTCCCCATCAATCACTACTTGCCTGGATTACTGTAATTGGCCGACAGGTGGGTCTGGCTGCCTCTAGTCTCACCCTACTCCAATCTTTCCTCCAGTCTGCCAACTAACATGATTTTCTTAAAGCAAAGACCCAACTATGTCAACCTCCATTCAATAAATTCTAGTGACTCCCACTAGAGTGGCCTCCAGAATCAAATACAAAATCCTCTGCTTGGCATTCCTTCTAGCTTTTCAATCTCCTTACTCCCTGTCACATACTCTTTAATCCAGTGACACTGGCCACCTCTTCATTCTACAAAAGGCTCTTCTTTGTTCTGCCTACTGACCTTCCTTTAAATCCTACTGAAATCTCTTCTTTTATTGGAAGTGATTCTCTCTTAATTCTAGTCTTCCCTTTGTTAATTGGTTTCCCATTTATCCTGTAAGTTTGTTTGTGTGTTGTCTTCCCTATTAGAATGTAAGCCTCCTTGAGAGCTTTTGCCTCTTTTTGTGCTTGACACAGAGTAGGCACTTAATTGTTTATTAATAGATTAATTGATTGCATCATTGCTTCCTCACCCGCCTGAAGTGATTGGCTCTAGGACTCAACTTTTTTCAATGACAAAGAATCAAGATAGTGATGAAAGGGATCAGGAGGGGGGTCCCTTTTTAAAAACTTCTGGAGAGAAGTTCATTTCTGGAATGCTAACCCGGGCTATATTTTAGCATATTTTTTTTTCTCATTCAAGAATCTTAAAATAACTGAAATCTTTCTGGGGAAGGGAACCATGTCAGGAGGGGAGGAGAGAGAATGTCAATTTGTACATCTCTCTTCAAGCTAGAAATGGCTTAGATGTGGATGAATTTTAAATGAAATAAAATTTTTCCTTTTTCTGGTAGATGTGGCCCAAACTACAGAACACAGTATTAGTATGGACATTTTCTTTCTTTGAAACATAGCTGCATCCTCTTGGAGCACTGTGGCACAGTGATCCATTGTAGTAGAAACAGAATTGAGTTTCTCCCCTTCAAAAGGGGGAGTAGTCTCCACTCTAGTGACCTTCCATCATTGTTTCACCCTTTCTCTTTCATCAGCCTCCACAGCAGGCATAAGAAAATCCTGAATCGTCTCCCTCCCTTGAGAGAATGTATCATATGTCAGATTATTGGAAATTAGGTCCTGCTGGTGACAACTTACTTTATTCTCACTGTCAGAGAGCACTAAATCCTGGTGGGTCACAATTTCCATGGGACTGCTCAGGAACAGATCTTCTTCTAAGCTAGCCTCTGGACTGGGACTGCTTGTCCTCTTCATAGGAAGGGCTGTGGGTGGTGGGGACTGCCCAAACTTGATATTCTTGCCCAACTGTGGCTGAAGAAAGGAGAAAGACAGAAAATCAGTCAATTCTGGAACAACAAAACAGTTAAAAATTCTAGAGCTAAGGCGATCCCAGAGTATCTGGTAAAGGTTGGGGGAATGTTCTAGATGGAACTAATTCAATTCATGAGCAAAGCAACTAAAGCACATTGAGGCAAGTGACCATGATGAAGGGCTACAATGTTAACTGGGGGGGGGGCATGTATTTTTTTCATTTCCTTCCTCCCCCACCCTCCTCATAAACCATTCTCATTCCTTCCCAATGGTGAGCCATGAACATTCTCATCAATCAGCATCTTCCTAAACTTCAAAACTGCTTGCCAGTTCTTTTGGAACTATTCACCCTCTGAACCTCCGCTGGATGAACAAGATTCTTAGTGTTCACACCATGATCCAAGCTCCTGCTCTGCCCCAAAGAGATTCCTGATTTTCCTCAGGGGGATAGGGGTAGGGAGACCTTGATCTCTTGAAATCCTGTTCTAAGCAGTCAGGATATAGAAAATGCCATTTATTAGCAAAGCTTTTTTTTTTTTTTATGAGTGAAATCCTTCAGGGAGTTTCATTAATGATGTTCTTCTCCCCTGATACCATCTCTGTTTTACCTTTTGCAAACATCTCTAGTAATTCTGTGGAGAAAAGCAACTGCTTACATAGAAAGATGTTTAAAGGAACAGAGACGGATAGTGAATGGAGAGGACAGAGAAGGTAGGAAGGGAGAGAAGAACAGGGACCTGGGAAGAAGATAAGGGGAGAAATGAGAAGGGAACAGGGAGAACATTTAAAGGAAGTCTGACAGTTAAAAGGCCAAGAAACATAAATAAAATATTTACTGAATAAAAACAAAACAAGAAAAAATATTACTTGAGAAATGGAACAACATATTTCACACCTCTTTGATGCATGTGAGTAAGCTTGTCTAGTGGTGTAGACAGCAACCTATTCATACCCTGTCTGCCTGTGTCCCAAGTGTTTATTTTCTCATTGACTTTTGGTCTGGACAACTGATGGTGTCACTGTTTTACTAAGGCATGAGGGCATCTATTCATCAGTAATCCATTACTCTCTCTCTCCCTCTCTGTCTCTCTCTCCACCTGAGCAGCTCATCTCCTTTTCCCCATCATATATGTCACTGATACTATCCTTTATACCACTTCCCAACACTTCTCTTTGTCTGGTAATGAGTTGCCACTTACTTGTGGCCACCATGTACCTCTCCACTGCCCTCTGGGTGATGGCAAGTTTAATCCTTCAGATACTGTAGAATATATGACATGACTTGCAGCCATTCAACATCACTGGAAGAATACTGATAAAATGAACAGAAACACTTAGCACAAACAAATGGAGTTTATAGGGGGAAAGATGCGATTTGAGAAATACTGATTTGAGTGGACACAAGGTCAAAGAAATCTCATCAGCATTCTAAAAAATAGCTTTTCATTCTGGCTAATCTTTAATCCCAAAGACATAAATCTAGCAACTTAGTTCCTCCTAATAGGAGCAAGAATAAAGAGAGGAAGTAGTATTTGTCCTAGTGTTCCTGGGTCTCTAGGAATAGGGTTCATGTCCTTCTCTGCTTCTACTCAAAGGATGCTCTGCTAGAAAAGGTTGCCCTCTTCATTGAACTGTAAGGCCACCAAGTGTCTAGAGATGGACAGTTATGGAATTCTATAAGCCACCAACTTCACAAGGTGACCTCGAGGACTTCACAGTACAGGTGAGAACTTAGTATGGACCCAATCAGTACTAGAGCCTGAGCCTGACTTCAGTGCCCTGGTTGGCCACCCCACTGAACGCAGTGAGGAACTTTTGATGTCCAACTAAGAGAGGATGAACAGCTGGAGCAGTCCAAGAGTTAGAAGCTGTAGGGAGTCTTTCTAAGCCCTATGGGAAGGAGCAGTGAGTGTCTAGTGAAAGCCAATCAACAAGCAAGCTCAGCAGAAATGTCCAATGAACAAGAGAGGGCATGGATTAGCTATACAAATGACTCATGTCATTTATTGCTCTGGACAACCCATTTGGGAAAGGAAGGGATGGGTAATCTAGACATTTTGGCCAAAGCAGTCAGAAGTTAGCATTCCTTTTTTGGAGATAAAAGGACCAAAAGGAATAATCCCAGCAAAGCCTAACTTGGCCTGCAGTTTGGTCATTCATTATCTTTCCTAGGAGCACTAACCAGTCTGCAGGTAACTGTTCTCAGGCATTTTAGACTTCACATTCTTTTCTGAGGACACTCCATTAACCAGTCCTTAGAAATGACCAAGATGGGGATCATTTGTTCTACTTACAGCTGAAAAAAAATACAGATTATCTTCTTAGGGAAGGACCTGGGTCTACTTTTGATCCAACATTCTTCTGCTATATAATAAAAATATTTCTGTCGTTTAGTTGTTTCAGTCGTTCTGACTCTTCATGATCCCATTTGGGGTTTACTTGGTGGCAAAGATAGTGGAGTGGTTGCCATTTCCTTCTTTTGCTCCTTTTCACAGATGAGAAACTGAGGCAAAGAAGGTTAAGTGGCTCTTGCAGGGTCACCCAGCTAGGAAGTGTCTAGGGTCAGATATGAACTCAAGAAGATGAGTTTTTTTGATTTCAGGGCTGGGCCTCTATCCAGTATGCCACCTAGCTGCCCTAATACTGCCACTATTATTAAGCCTTCCATTACTTTATTTTAGTTTGACATCAACACATTGATGCTTGGAGTAAATGAAGAATGTAGCAAAGCTTTGTCCGAACTGGAAAACTGAGCTCCCGCGGTGGGAAAGGGAAAAGAGATAGAGATAAGGAACATGAGCAGGTAACACAGAGGCCAATGGAGGGGAGTCTCAGGACAGGAAAAGGAACAAAAAAAAAAACCCTAATGTTAAAGGACCAGAAAAACAGAAGAGGGCAGAACAAATAAAAAAGAGGTGAATTCAGAAAGGAAGAGTCTGGGAAAGAGAAAGCAAGGAAAAGAAGAGCTGAGAGACAAGGAAGGAAAGAAGATTGGCAAACCTGGCTGAAAATCCACCAGGTTGCAAGGAGCATATGTGCATGCCTGGGCACACATTTGTCCATGGCACCCAAGTGGGTGCACATAAACAGGCTGCTTTGGGTCAGTGATGGATTTATCTTGGCAGCAGATACCTTATTGCTCAATTTTCATTCATTCAGAATAAAAACGGTTCCCCTAACTAAATGGGGCTGATTTAAGATCCCCCAGGGGAAAAGGAATTCTGACTAGCAGCCAGGTGTTCCTCCATGACTAACTCAGGTTTTAGCATCCTTACGGTGCATACAGATAGAGTGTCTATGAGGGGGAGAGGGTTGGATGGAGGTGGCGAGTTATGTGTGGGAGAGGAAAAGTGTGTGTGGCGCTGGGATAACCAGTTGTATAAATGTTTATTATGTGCCTAAACCAGTGCTTTGCACTCAAATAGGTGCTTCATTAATGTCTGTTGAACCAAATTTAAAAAACAAATCATGAACTACAGTTGACAAATGAAGCCAACTTTTCATTGTCTGCACAAAAGGCTATTTTCAAACACGTGCACTAGAGTTAGATAAAATGCTGAGAAGCCCAGGTGGCCCTCATTTATCCATCTTGAGAGTCACGAGCAAGATGGTACAATGATTAAGAAGGGGGCTAGAACTAAGGAGCTATTTAGGGATAACCTGGCTCCCTCAAACAGACTCTCCCTTTCCAAACTATGGCAGCCACGATCTTCTAGCTGAAAGGCAACATCAAAGATGATGGTTCAAGGTTCCTGCTACTCATCTCTGGGGATCTTAGACTCAGCCCTTATTAGCAAGTTTGGCAAATATCATAAACTCTAATTGGGGGAAGTGCCCTAATTTAGAGGCAAGAAAGGGTGGGGGAAGGCAGGAACTCAGTCCCACAGGAAAAGACCCTTGAGACACTTACGTTAAGCTACTGCTGCTAAGGGTGGAGGTGGGAAGGAGGGTTGGATGGAGCATTGTTCACCCAAATCCATTATCTGGTTTTCAGTTAGAATACTATTTCTATTTTAATTATTCTCCCTAATAAGGTGCTAAGATCTGTTATTTCTGTGTTGCTCATGCCGTCTGAGCCCTTTAAATTCAATGCAAGATGTAGCAAAGCCCAAGTTTTACTGCTCTAGTTACCTTCTCATTTCAGGTATGGTGACATTAAATTAATGGCTAAATAAACTCATTAAACAGAGTTCTGAATGTCATGTCAAATAGCCTGTTAGTTACTTTGGTCTCTCTCTACACTTTAGTCACTGGCATTAAAGGAAGTTTAAAAAACAGTAGTCTAAGGGGGACAGCTGGGTGGCTCAGTGGACCAAGAGCCAGGTCCAGAGATAGGAGATTCTGGGCTCAATTCTGGTCCCAGACATTGCCTGGTGGTGTGACCCTGGGGAAGTCACTTGATCCCCATTGCCTAGCCCTTACCATTTCTTCTGCCTTGGAACCAATACACAGTATTGATTCTAAGACTGAAGGCTACTTGGGCTTCTCTGCTTTTTGTCTAATTGTAGTGCACATGTTTAAAAACAGCCTTTTGTCTACACAATGAAAAAACTGAATTCACTGGTAAACCGTGGGTCATTATTTGTTTTTAAAATTCAGTTCAACGGACATTAAAAGCAAACAAAAAACTCAGTAGTCTAGTAAAGCTTCCTAGTAGAAGTCTAGTAGAGCTTTCTCTGTTTCATGGACCTGCAATTTCCTGGGGTAGGAAACTCTCTCAGACAAAAGAAGATGGATAAATCTTAGGCATCTAATAGTCCTACAAAAGGCCCTTCAGGGGGCGGATGAGAGATGAGGTGATTTGCCCAGGATTCTAGGACCATTCTACTGTTCATCCTGATAGACCTTGGAGAACTGAGTCTGGCCACTCTTTAACACTGCCTCTGGATTCTTTTTTCGAGCTTAAACATTAAAAAAAAAAAGAATAACTATCTCTTTTGGGGAAGTCCTTATAAGGTTTCTTCCCTTCACACAAACTGTAATTCATAAGCTGGAGAGGAAAGCATGGAAACTTGTGCCCTATACATAATGCGTGTGATGTGTGGCCATGAATGGCGCTTCTGTGGAGAATGGAATGTGAAATCAAAGAAGCCACATTTTATCCATCCAGATTGGGGCATTTTGGGGTAATATGGAATGTTGCAGAATGATGTTATGAAAATGCACATCCATATTTATGAGGATTTTTTTTTTATCCCGTGGAAATTCCCCAGAGGGCCCCTGTTTGTGCTTGGCAGTCCACAGGCAGCCAACAATAAGCTTCTCCCAGGTGTTTCTTCAGCACGACGTGAATTCTGCTGTGAAAGAAGAATGAAGCTGCCACTACCCTGAGCACACTTCAGCTTCCTTCTCTCAGCAGTCACAATTCCAGGGGAAAAAATGATTTAAAATCCTCCCATCAATTTAAAGTAATCAGCTCCATTTAGAAGTTCTTAGCAGTCTACAATCTTTGCTTTTGTCCTTGACAGCTGCAGGGGAACGTTAAGTGTTGAAATCCCCAAACAGATTCTATTGCCCGCAGCCCGGCTACCCCAGATGCCCAGGACGGCTGTTTCCTCTGCTTAGGGGGGCCAGGGTGTGCCCCAGCCCTCTCAGAAGTCTCAAATTCCCCACCGGATTGCCATGGCCAGGAGAAGTCTGCCTCTGAGTAGTGCCCTTGGCGAACACCTCAGAGTCCAGATCTGATCTCAGACAAAAAGCTAGCTCTACCCACTCCCCCTCTGCTGGCTGGTTTGGGCCAGAGTTAAGGGCGATCTGTCCGAAACCAGCAGATGTTACTCAGAGCCACAGAAGGTGAAAATGCCCTTCAATGGAACCACTACCTGGCATCCACAGCTGTGAACTTAGAGAGGCAGGAAATCACGGGAAATCAGAGCTACTGGTAGGAGAGATGCTCTGCTGGGGACAGAGTGGGCTTAGTTACTCTGCATTCAGTGATTCAATTTGGGTGGGAAAGCCTGACTGCACAGAGCATCACCTGAGAGCTCCATAGACCTGGATGAACACTAGATGGCCATCTTTCCAAAGAGCTCCACCTGGCATTTTTGCCCTGGAACCACTGAAAGTTTCTTAAGCCATAAAGGAAACTTGCCATGGCTCCTCTTTGGCTGTGGCATTCCAGCAGAATCTTATTTAGACGGGATTTCTAAAAAATATCGGCCGGTCATTCGGAGAGTTGATTTTCTGCCAAATCGGTGCTATCTGGGACCCCATTTCTCTTTGCAGACATACACACACCCAGACATACAAATGGTCATGCTCACACCAATGAACGCACCCCCCATGCTGATGCATGTGGGCGGGCAGTCCCTTTGGGCAGCTCACTAAGCAGCAAGACCAGCATTATGTTTTCATGGAGAAGGCAAAGCACTCATGCAAGTCAACTTGGAGTTACCATCGTTTCTAAGACTTACCAGGAACATACTGCTTAGGCGACTGCAAAATAAAGCACAATCTTTTGGGGGTGACTCGGTTATTGATTACAGCACACCAATAATCACATTCTCTTTGAGGTTGGCAACCACCGGGCCTCCTATTTTGCACTTTTAAACTGGAATATTTGTTCTCAAAACTCAAGGACAGATTTTGTCAAAGCAGGAGAAGCCAAACTGGATGTTGTTTCTGATTTTCTTATATATTTCCTCCTTATGTCAATGGACTTAAATTTGGAGGGAAAATAGAAAAAATGACAGAAGGGAGGCTTTAATAGCTAAAAAACGATTCTAAGCTTTTTAAGACACCCTAAATGTTATTAGCACAACACTTTAAATATAAGTAGCCACTCAACAATTTGGTGATTCATTTTAATTTTTCGTAATTACAGAACTATTTATTTTTCAGCATATCAATGTTGGAGTGAGGCCTTAGGGTGACAAAGCAGAAGCCATTTAAAGTGATCCATCATTATGTAACTCTTTTAAAGGTACTTCTAGAGCAGAGATTCTTTCTTTTTTATTCGATTTGATTTTATTTTCAGCTACAAACTTTCTACCCTCCCGACTCGCCCTTCTCACCCTCCCCCCTTCCCTACCCATTGAGAAAGCACAAAAAACCAAAACTCTTTTTAAGGTACTTCTAGAGCAGAGGTTCTTTCTTTTTTATTCGATTTGATTTTATTTTCAGCTACAAACTTTCTATCCTCCCGACTTCCCCTTCTCATCCTCTCCCTTCCCTACCCATTGAGAAAGCAAAAAACAAAAACAAAAACAAAAACAAAAAAAACAAAATGTGCTAGAAAATGTATAGCCAAGTGAAACAAACTTCTGTCTTGGTAGAACATGTACATTTGGTACATTGACCCTGTACCACAATACATTCAGTATATCTATCAATCTGTGTAGGCTGTGGGGTTCTTAGTTTTTTTTTGGTCATGAACCCCTTTGGTAGCCCGACAAAGTCTATGGACTCTTTCTCAGAATAGTGTTTTAAAGTGCATATAATCCGATACGTAGCATTACCCAGGAGGAGGTTAGAGGCTAGTGAAAATAAGAATGTGATTTTCCCCTCAAGTTCATGGACTTTCTTCTCAAATCTTCTCAAACCCACTGGGTCTGTGGACTCCAGTTAAGAACCCCTGCCCTAGAGAGACCCCGTGCAATCCTATTGTCTGAGAGAACAGAACTAGAAAACTATTGATTTACAAAGGGAAAAGCCCCATGCATAGTCCAGGACTTCTTAGGGATGGAACTAATATCAACCAGCTTGTCAAAAGTTTATAAGAGGAAGAGGGGTAAGGGCTGTTGCCACACTTCCCTTTCCCGTCTCTCCTTTCCTTCTTGTTACTCTTCCCAACTCACCGTTCCTTTCTGGGGGCTGTAAACGGAAAAGCCCAAATGACAGAAGCCACAAATAGAATACCATTAGGAAAAACTAGAATTACATTAGGGGAGGAACCAAAGTCACCTGGATATTAAGGGGGTTCAGAACTTTGGAGGTTCCTCCTAACTCAAAGATTCTCTGAGAGTGTCAGGGTGGAGAGTGGGGCCCAGGAAGAGAGGAGGTGAGAGATGTCTGGGGCTATTCCAGTGGGGTGTTTTTTTTAAATTTTTTATTATTATGATATTTGTTATTCTCTATACTCCGCTGACGTAAATACCTGCTTGTAGAACTCGTTGAGCACAGACTAAACAATGCTTCAGATTCAGACCTCAGTCAGTCTTGGGTAAGAACAATGAGGAAGTTTACAGAAGGTGACAAATTTCCTTCTTAATGCGTGGGCTTGGATCGGTTGGAGCTAAATAGTCTAGGTAAATAACAAAGCCTTCAGCCAATCACTAGTCTGGATTTATAGATAGGTAGCAAGTAGGCAGCCAGCCAGCCACTTCTTTTTCATAAAGTGGCCTCCTTGGTGCTGTTAGGATTGTGTGTCCACCATAAAGGAAGTCAGGCAAATTCCCCAATGCTTCTCAAGGTAGTTTAATCCTAAGCCTTGTTACTCTTCACCCTTTCCTTGGTTTCCCTCTATTCAGCATAAGATTTAATGATGAGTTATTCTTTTCCATCATCATTAAGTAGGTGAAGGGTCTCGATTTGATTTGATTCAATTTGTGAAGAAACATTGGCCAACTATGGAAGGTAACACCAAGGTCTGGAAGGGGGTTTCTTGGAAAAGTCATTATGAGAAGAATTAAAATGTCACCGATTATGAGCCCTAAACTCTGAAGTGGACATTTGTCATGCATGCTCCAACAGAGAAAAAAGCACACAGCATTTGCTGAACAGTTCTTTAAGTAACAGGGCTGTAGTTAAAAGTGCCTGAAGAGTTCTGTACTGAGTTTTTTCCCCTCTCATCCTCGCCTTTCATCTTTTCTCTATCACTTTCAATCTAGATATTCAGTTAAAAAAGAGGCTGAAATTTGGTAGAGAAAAGGAGATACTATGAGGTAGCCAAGAAGCAATAAACTGTGGATATCTTATGGATGAACGGAGCCTGAGCATGAAACTCCTCACCATGGCCACTTTCTCTCCATCCCTATCTTTTATATGTGACCAGACAAGAGACCTCCCCATTTTCTGACTTTGCTGGGTCCCATCTTTTCAGCTCTTAGCTCCCAGTCTCAAGCTTTCTTACCTGATGAGTTTTGACTTTGCCCAGAATGTTGTCCTGTGATACTGCTTGAACTGTCTGCTCACTTTCTGCTCCCCCATCAGGGATAAAAATACTGTCATGGGAAAACGCCCGGGTTCCCATAGTATAGCTGAAGGACCTGGAATGCAAACCATGTGCTTCATTTTATTAAGGCGATTAAAAGTTGTCTTTGCAATTCCCTTCTCCTTCTTCCCTATTTAAGGGCTTCTCTCATATTTTTCTCTCTCTGATCAAAGATTCTTGAAATTTTATTCTTTGTGGGAAAACAGAGGTACTATGAATTGGCCAAGATGATGAGGGCCCTAAGTCCAAGGGAACAAATCTCTCACAGGGTCAACATATTGTAAAAAATTAGACGCAACTAGAAAGTTAAGTGGTTAAGAAATTCAACACCTGAACTTTTGAGGAGGCAAATAAAATAAAAATTTGCCCATTGTGATTTGAAGATCCTTCCTCCTGTGAATGTTGTTGCCAACCTACGTATTAGATTGTAAACTTCTTGAGAGGTAAGGATTGTTTTACTCTTTGTATTTGTGTCCCTAGTGTCTGGCAAATAGTAGGCATTTAATAAATACTTGTTGGTTGATTGATGGTTGAATAAACCTCAGTCAATAAAGTCAAGGCATATTAAGTGGTGCTATATGCATTGTGAGAAACTCAGAAGTCAAGACAACCCTTCCCTTAAGGAGTTTACAATCTGGTTAGGAAAAAAAATATAGACATATGGAAAACAATTAGAGAATAAGGCAAGATCATACCAGCCATTCTAGTTGATGAATGCTACAGAAATTCTGAAAACCAATAGGTAGCTCCTGTTCTGGGGCTTTGGTTTTCAAGGAAGGCTTAGTAGAGTCAGTGTCTTATATGTGATAAGCATTCAATATTTGTTGATTGAGTACGTGGAAAGTCAAAAGGTCCAAATGTAAGTTGAAATATGGTAATACAGCTACTTAAGTTTTGAGAGGTTCATTACCAGAAGACAAGTATTCAATTAATCAACATTTATTAAGCACCTATTATGTGCCAGGCATTGGGGATAGAAAAGATTGTATAAAATCAGATTATATTCTCTACAGGGAGACAACATGTACATATCTCTGTATGTGTATGATGCACATATATGTAAAGAATAAATATTTTGAGAAAAAAAATAAAATACAAATTTTTGAAAAATTTGAGCCACATCTACTCACAAAACTCAACTTATAAGTGAGTTGCTATCTGCATCGGTGGAAAGACTATCCATACTATTGAAATTGTAGATCTTTTAAAGTATTTGAAAATATAAGCAAAGAGAGGTTAGATTTGAAAGAAGTGTAGAATTTCCATTGTCACAGAGGCAGGGAGAGGGCATTACAGCTATAGGGAACATCATAAGCGAAAGCACAGAGGCTTGTTAAATGTGGAACATGTTTGAGGTAATGAGGAACCTACCTTGAGTCAGTGATTTATGTTAGAGAATGTGGGGAGATAAAATTGGATAGAAAAGGTAGGCAAGCACCAACAGAGGATGAGCTTTGGATGCCAGAGTAAGGGGGTCTTGACTTTGTCCAACAGTCAAGGAACCCAGGGAAGAATGGGAGCATGATGTTAGAAGAAATACTTTGGTAGCTAGCAAAGGCATGAACTGGCTGCTAAATACTTTACATGCTGTAATAATAAATGATCTTCTATCATCATTAAAAATCATTTCAATAGCTCACACTTTTATACTTCTTCATGATTTACTAAGAACCTTCCTCATGATAATCCAATGAAGAAAGTAATAATGAGTCACATTTCTCTAGCACTGCCAGATGCACAGAGCACTTTTTTTTCACAATATCCTCCTGGGGTAGGTAATGCCAGAATTATTATGTCCATTTTATTGATGAGAACACTGAATCTCCAATGCGACCTGCCCAGTGTCACATAGGAGTAAGGGGTGAATTCAAGACTCGAACCAAGGTCTCTGTAATCTCTCAGTCTAGTGCTCTTTCTTCTATATCATGTTGCCCTTCTTGAACATCAGCTCACATTTCAGAGCACTTTACAGAAGTGGAGAAGCAGTATAATATAGGTGACGAAGAGCCAGCCTTGAAGCCAGCAAGACCTAGGTTAAGTCCCATCTCTCTCTGACACACACATAGTGGCTGTGTGACTCTGGGCAAATTATTTACCTCTCAGTGCTCTAGACAACTCAAAGTTGGGACATAGTTAATGTATTAGTAAAGGGAAGTCCCTAGATCAGTGAAATCGCCTATTTAGTCCCTTACAGCTTACAAAATAAAAGTATTGCAACCTTTTGAGGTACATAGAAGAAACCTTGTTCTTTCCCATCTTAGGGACGAGGAGACATGTTCATAGATGTTAAATGACTCTCCCAAGGCCATTTGGCTAGTGATTCTACAGGCTGGGACTTAAACCTGGTCTTCTGATGGTATATAGGACATATCAAAGAGCTCAGTTTCCTGGCACTAACTTGCACGCTATTAGCTCACTGCAGGGTAGCAGCAGGACAGATGATTTCCACGAGATACATCAGGCACACTGCCACTGCTTTCGGGCACTGAGAGTGTTCGTGGAGGACAGGTCAGTGCTGCTTGCTTCCTCTCCCCAGAAAGCTCCAAAGAGAGCTTGCTCCAAAGTTTAATAGCCAAATGCCACTTGGGGCAGACCAGCCTTGAATCACAATCCCTGGGTTCTGTGGAGAGGGTTTAACTTGGTCATACTTGTTTTCTGCCTGAGGCTAGACCTTTTTAGGAAGGTTAATGACCACGGTGAGACACCTGAGTTTCTAGATGCCCTGTGCAGTATTTGGCTTCTCTCCCAGCTATTTCCCTTCAAGCGACGTTAAATTCATTCCCCACAAAATTCTCAAAAATGCAATCTCTGTGCTAAGGAGATACAAATCTCAAACAAAACCTGGCAGGAAGTGGTCAGAGTAGTTAATGAACAAGACTTCCCACGTAGGAGCATTTTCTAATAAGTCTCAAGATACTCATTAGTTCAAGGTTTCATCTCCAGACTTAGGACCAAAGGGAGGAAGATGAACTGAGTTAAAATGCCCATTTTCATAGGGAGAACAAAGAAGCTGGGTAGTATATTGGGATAATCATTGGATTTGAAATCAGAACACTCAGATGGTTGAATCCTGGCTCTAGCATTTAATGTGACTCTAGGCAAATCATTCACTATCTCCAAGCTACAATTTTTTTCTATGAACTTTTCTATGACAGTTGTTGTTTGTCCTTTTTTTTTTTTTTAAAAAAAAAAAACAACCCTTCCCTTCTGTTTTAGAATCAATATTGGATATTGATTCCAAGGAAGAAGAGTGGTAAGGGGTTAAGTGACTTGCCCAGGGTCACACAGCTAAGCAGTGTCTGAGATCAGATTTGAATCCAGGACCTCCTGTTTCTAGGTCTGGCTCTCAATCCACTGAGCTACTCAGGGTGATGTCTTGATTTGCAAATAAATTGGATTTAAGTGAGACAGAGTTGTACAAACTCATCAGCTTTACTCTTCCAGTCATTAAACTCCAGTAGCAAAAACATAATACAAGCCAGGACAACTGTCAATGGCCTGGGATGCAGTAAATGTTCCATAGCTCTTGCTTCATCTGTCTTCAAGGCCATTGGGACAAATTGTTCTCATTTTCCCATTCTGCCATGGAAGTCTCCACATGCTTGGGGTAGACACCCCCTAAGTCACTGATGGATTTGAGGCCTTTCAGTTACCCTCAATCTGGGGTAGCCCTTCTGGGGAGACAGTTTTACAGTGGTATGGCATCTGCTCATGCTACAGCTTCTTGGAGCCACAGGTGAGTTGGGTGAAAGGTGGACACCAAAGGTGAATGAACAACCCTAAAAAGGACTCAGCAAGCCCTCATACCAAAGTGCTAGTCCTCTCTAAACATGCCAGGTACCCTGACACTACTAATGCCCCTTCCATTGCGAAGGACAATACTGTAAGTTCTAAAGAGAAAGGAATGGGAATTGGACCTGTGATTTCACGGGTGCAGAAACATCCCACTAAGAACCTCTTCTGCTTTTTCTGTAGGTTAGCACCTTCTCTGCAATGAAAAGTTTTGGCAAATTGCCAGTTGTGCCAAAAGGAAACTGGGTGACTTACACCTAGCTGGTATCTGTCAGAGGCAAATCTTCCTGGTTCCAAGAATGCCTCTCTATCCACTATTCTATACTGACTCTAAAAATTCTAAAGCACTAAATAAAAATGAGTTGTTATTGTTGTTATAATCTTCACCCTCATCCATCCTTGGTTAACTTTCAGCGGCTTCAAACGTCCATGACATAGCCAGGAATACAGACAGAAACAAGAAAACCTCTTCAAGTAGGACTTTATAGATGATTCATAGAACATCCAGCTGAGTTTGAATGAAATTACTGACTTTCACACCAAATTAAGGCTACTGGTTCAAAAAGTCGGGTTATCTGGTTTTACTTGGTAGCCTTCAGTCTGTCAGAAATCATAGCAACCCGCAGATAAGAAGTGATGGACACAGGTGAAGGGGAAGGCTTGGAGGCTGTTCTTAGAAGATTTATGGAGAAGAGCCTGCAGATAGTAAGGAAGCTAAGAGAATCACCAACTAAGGAAACTCAGCAGTCAGTAGTGAGCCACGGGATGTTCAGGAAAGAGTGATACCTCTGGTGTGAGGGCTTGCTGAGCCCTTTTCAGGGCTACTTTCCTTCTTTGGTACCCACCTGCTATCCACATCTCACATGTGGTTCCAATAAGCTGAAGCATGAGCAGATGCTATTTCTTGGCAAGCCATCTTGCAGGGCTCTTCCAGATTGAGGGTAACTGTCAGCCCTCAAACTCACCAGTAAATTAGGGGGTATCTACCACAGGCACATGAAGACTTTTCCCAGTAGAATGAGTGGATGAAGACAATTTGTTCCAACAGCCAGGGAGGTGGCTGAAGTAGGTGCTGTGGAGCTCTTAGATCTTCCTTAGATGTTGGAGACTCAAGGTCAACGGTTGGCAACCTTTTTGGCCATGAGAGCTATAAATGCCTGCGGAAGGAGGAGGGTAGAGGCAGAAGGAGCTGGAATATGGGGCGGGGGGGGGGCTGTGAAGGGCCCCCTGGGGCACATCCTGGGGCTTTGCCCGGACTGGCCAGTCAGGAGGTGGAGCCAGATATGGCTCGAGAGCCATACTTTGCCGACCCCTGCTCAAGGTCATCCACTGCATCCCAGGGCCATCACCAGGCATCCTGCCTCGTGTCTTACTACTGAACTTCAGTGACTCTGGAAGAGAGAGTGAGGCTGAGGACTATGGAACTCTGCCTCGCTTAAACCTCATTTATGCTCAAAGTCAAAAGACATCACCACTGATGCCATTTTGGTCCTTTCTGAGGAAGAGGACAATAATCAACCAACCAATAACTTGTAAGTTAATGCCAGGAAACTGAACTCTTGGCTGTGTCTTGTGCTGAAGTGGGAAAGAGCATGTTTCTTCGAATCAGATGCTCAGAGACAAAAAGCCCAAAGTACCTCAACCGATCCTGGAGGTTTCACTTTTGTTATATGAGATGACCTATGACCAACGGCCAGCATTCTGCAAATGCTGGCCGTTGTTATGATTACAGTATTATGCTGTATATATTATAGTATTATTATTACATGTTCATAATATTTACCTTAGTCACCAAGGAAAGATCAAATCATGCTCAGTATACTCTATTAGGAAGACGGGGAAGTTTGGCACTTATTTGGGAAGATTTCCACTGCAAATGTTAAAATGAAAAAAACAGAAATGACTTTCATTTCTTAAGGGAGTATGTCTTATAGCTGTCTGACTCTTTGTGACCCTGTGGACCATACAGACCATGCTGATACTGTCTGTGGCTTTTCTTGGCAAAGATACCGGAGTGCTTTGCCATTTCCTTCTCCAGTGGATTAAAGCAAACTGAGGTTAAGTGAACTGCCCAGAATCACATAGCTAGTGAATGTCTGAGGCTAGATTTGAATTCAGATCTTCCTGACTGTAAGTCCAGAACCTACCAGACTGTAGTTCCTCTCCAGGGAACCACCCAGGTGCCCTTGTAGGCTTTACAAATACCTAAACCACTGCATTCTACTACAATGCCAGAAAAACAGGGACCTACTCTCTATGTCTAGATTCATGTTCAATTCAACTTTTAAAATGCCTTGTCATCTCCTCCCTTCTTCATTTCACCCCCACACATACAGCCAAGCTCTCAAACTTTCAGCTCCCTGAGAACTTCCTGGGAACAAATGTCCCCTTTTCATTCTTGAATGATCATCTTTCTTTGCCTTCTTATTAAACCTACCACAAATTCATGGTTCTGAGACAGGAAAAGAAATGATGAGCTTCACCTTAATTTCTTGGTGGCATATAACAAAATGAAATTACAGGTCTAATATCTATCCTCATACTACACAAATAGCATTCATTCATGTCCATGTTCTTATGCTCATATATCAAAACACATTTCTAAATATGTATAGGTCATTGACTGCTTCATAAATATTTATCATTTTACTTCTAGGAGCAGCTAGATGGCTCAAAAGCTGGTCCCAGGGTGAATAAGACCTGGGTTCTAATCCAGCCTCAGACATTTACTAGCTGTGTGACCTTGGACAAGTCACTTAAACTCTGCCTATGAGGCAGGAGGTGGCTGAGTGGATAGAGTACTGGGTCTGGATTCAGGAAGACTTGAGTTCAGATTTGGTCTTGGATGCTAGTTGTATGACCCTAAGTAAGTCCTTTAACCCTGTTTGCCTCAGTTTCTTCATCTGTAAAATAAGTTAGAGAAGGAAATGAAAAACCACTCCAGTATCTTTGCCAAGAAAATCCCAAATAGAGTCACGAAGAGTCAAACACGACTTAAACTACTGAATGATATCTCTAGAACAATGCTCGACAGAAGGAAGGAAGGAAGGAAGGAAAAGAAGACACAAGCATTTATAAAGCACCTATGATATGCCAGGACCTCTGCTGAGAACTTTGCAACCATTATTTTATTTGCTCTTCACAATGCTCCTGGGAGGCAGAGGCTCTTATTATCCCCGTCTTATAGTAGAAGAAACTGCCCCAAACACAGGTTGACTTGTCAAAGTCACAGCCAGCAAGTGATGGTGGACAGATCTGCACTAGGTAGGATCTTCCTGACTTCAGGCTCAGGATTCTATTCACTGGACCACTTGGCTGCCTTCCTATGCCTTGCCACCTTTCTCACTGTCCAATGCTAACCATTTCTCTGTTCAGTAGATGGAAGTCATAGTGTTCCCCCCTCCTTCCTTCATCTGGCACTGAAGGGACCATTGAACGGTGAGCTCTTTGAGGGCATGGACCGTTCCTGCCTAACTTTTTGCCCCTAGTACCTAATACAATGCCTGACATGGTAAGTGCTTTTAAAATGACTGTTGACTGACTGAAAGATCCCAAAGGGATAATCTTTATACATCAATACAGTCAATTGTGTTGGACTGTCTCTTTTCCCTTCCACAAACATCCCTGAGGCTTCATGTTGACTCTTGCAAACTTCCTTAACTTGATTTCAAATAGAAATAGATTCTGGGATGAAGTACAAGAAGGAATTTACTCCAAGAGATTATCTTGGATCCTTGACCTAAAAAGAGCCCCAATACTCGATGTATCAATACACCAATGAATACATGGTGGGGGGAGGAATATCCTGGACAAAAAAATTAAATGGCTTCTGAGAGAGCAAATCTTTGATGGAATTCTGGTGCCTGATAGATACTATAGACGATAATGACAGATGTCCTAAAAAGAAGAGAGACAATTTTTTAAGACTCAGTCCCAAGGAAAGTTTGAGGGTTTTCCTTAGAGCACTCCTGCATAAAATGGAATGCTTCTGAATACAGCACTATTATAGAGTTATAAAAATAAGTTAATATGTGTAAATGCCTCTTATCCTTTCATTTAAGAAGTAATCTTCTTTAGAGCAACTTTAAAAAAAGAGGAGCAATGTAAAGATATGACTATTTAGAGTTCAATTTATTTTGGGACATTATGTCAACAAGAGCAAAGCATAATTATACACCATAAAGATAAGGCATATACATTTCTAAAACCAGTTTTGAAAAGTTACAAGATAACTTAACAGCCTAGCTTTCTTTTGCTAGATCACTCTGTACAACAATGATTCCTTGCCCTTGTATACCTTAGGAATCATCGTTTTGAAGGATATTGCTTTCGCAACCCAAAGGATCACATTTAGAATCATCTACATTGTATTTTCAGTACAATGTCCTCAATCCAATTCATCCCACTTTTTAGATAGTCAGCTATACTAGGAATAAGTCTCTTTTTAGAAATTAAAAAACTGGAAGAAACACTCCCCCCCCCCCCAAACCTCCCATCTCTGTGAAAAGGGGAATGGAAGAAGGCCATTTTTTTTTGTTCTCAAGGCTTGCCTCCCAGATTATGGCTTCCAGGCTTTTTATCCTTGGCCATGTCAGATTCCCATTCAGAGCCCACTTACAATTAGGTGACTTGTCAGGAAGAAGCAGCAGGATGAATTTCTACTTTTTAATTTCCTAAGTTCCATCTTCTTTTGGGACTCTTTCAGAGGGGAATAATGGATGGACTCCCCGCTGTCTCCCCCAGGTTCCTTTAGCTGAGCAGACTATTGGTTTCTGCCCAGGGATAGCTCATAATAATGAATCTTTCTCCCAAACCTTCTAATCACCAACTCTGGAGTATTTGGCCTAGAGTTCACCTTGCACACTTTTAGAAATGAGCAGTTTCACTGTTCAACCAATCAATGTGCTTTTCAGTCCCTCTTCCTCTCCATGAAAATATAATTAGGCTTCTTTTAATGTATGGCACAGGAAGGGTGTTGGTATAGAAAAATCAATTTCACCCAATTTCCTGTTGACTTCTGTGAAATGCCTCTCATCATCTGATGTAATAACTGCCCTACAGAATGGGATCTTTGGCCCACAAAGTCTTCTCTACATTTAACTTTGTACCCTAGAATGCTTCCATTTAAATGTGTATTTTAAAAAATTTTCCATATCTGCTCTCTGGATGCTGTAGCACAAGGCTCTGGGGACTCTTTCGGCTAGGCAGGAATACCTGAGGTGGTCTTCCGGCATGGACAGTGATTACTGTATTTGTAGATCTTTTGGATGAGGAAACGGAAGCCCAAAGAAACTAGATGTATTATATTGCCTAAGGGTACAGAGCTAGTTAGTGATAAAGCTACAACTGAAATCTTGGTCTCCTGGTTCTGAATCTAGTGTTCTTTGCACTCTGGAAAGTTACTGTTAGAATTTGGGAAGAAGAAAACAGTAGCATGGATTAGCTTTTTTTGGGGGAGACAGACTCCTCCTTATCTGGTCCAGGCTGGCAGTGTAGTGACCATTCACTACCCAATCCCACTGCTAACTGGCACGGAAGCTTTTCACTGCTCCATTTGGTTCCAGACCTGGCAATTTTGGCCTTCTTAGGAAGCCCAGTGGCCAGGCAATTTGCCTACCTTCTCCCATGCCCCCAAAATTGACTGGCCAGTCCAAAAGAAGTGCTATGCCCTGTGAGGAACAAACCCGGCTGACCCACTTGTTCAGGTGAGATGCCCTGCTCTGTACTGAACCAACCTAGCCTTGGAGCAAAGGGACTTCTCCATCACCAATGCCAATACCTTGACTCACCATGAATTTCATGGAGAATCTCCAGAGAAAGGAAGAGCATTAAGGTTCAGTTAAAATAACTGGAGACCTTAGTTGCCTTGGCCACATGGGTGAGTTTGTGTTCCCTCTCATCCCCACAAGGTTCACATGCTTAATATTCTTCCCAAACCAGCCTAGCTGTTAACAGAACTCAATTATTACACATCCTACCTCTCTTTAGACACCATCTGAGCCTTCCTCTGCCCATCATGTTCTTCCTCCTTACTCTTTGCTTCTTAGAATCTCCTGCTTCTTCCACGGCTCAGCTCATCTACTCAACGATGTGGTCCAGTAGATAAAGTAGATGGTGTCAAGAAGACTGGAGTTCACATACTTCCTCAGACACTTCTAGCTAGGTGACCCCAGGCAAGTCACTAACCCAATCAACTTCAGTTTCCTCAACTGGAAAATAATGTTGTCAAATGGGGATAATGACACTTACTTCCTAAGGTTGTGGTCAGGAACAAATGAGATATTTGTAAAGCACAAAAGTGAAGAGTTTATACTAGGCGCCCAATACATGTTGAATGGCTTCCCATTACCAAGGCAGTAAGATTAATTCTATAAACAGGCTGAGCAATTGGTGAGGTTGTGCTTCCTTCTTAAGTCTCCATCAGTGACCTGCCACAGTGAAAGCCCCACCATTTACTTCTGTGGTTCAAGGCTTTGCCTTCAGAAGGATCCTGGTTAAAACATAAATGTTACTTGGAATATGTAATGCATTAACCCAGAAGCAGTCATTTGCAGAGATTACTTAAGTAATCCCCTAGTTGAAAGTAAGTCCTTCAGGGGATCTCTTTTAAGTGCTGACACAGGAGGGACCTGGAAGGTCAAAGGCTGGGTAGTGATGCTGGGAAAAGGTAGGACAGGGTGAGGCTGAAGATAAGGATGACCTAGGGAGCCATAAGAGAGACTGTGACTATAGAGAAGGAATGGCCAGAGGGGCAAAGAATTCCTGACCTTTAAGACAAATTATCTACTTTACAACTGTACCAAGAGCTAGTCCTGCAACACAGTAACTCTGGAACATCCCTCATGTTTAAAAAACAAAACAAAACTCTTGGACAAGTCAGAAATTGGTGAATGCAGGAAGTTACTGTTTTCTATTAATCTCTGTCAGAGGGACTCAACTATTCAGAGTCTATCAACTTTCAAAGGGATAGGATCCTATCTATCAGAATGAGACCATGTTTGCCAGTCTCTTTTTTTTAATTTAATTTAATTTAATTTTAATTTTTTTTAAACCCTTAACTTCTGTGCATTGGCTCCTTGGTAGAAGAGTGGTAAGGGTGGGCAATGGGGGTCAAGTGACTTGCCCAGGGTCACACAGCTGGGAAGTGGCTAAGGCCGGATTTGAACCTAGGACCTCCCATCTCTAGGGCTGATTCTCAATCCACTGAGCTACCCAGCTGCCCCATTGCCAGTCTCTTTTCTGGGAATACTAAGAAAGGCAAAATTATGGTTCCCCCTCCAACACACGCACAGCTCTTCACCAACAGTACATTAGTTTTCCAATTTTTTCCACATCATGGGAGATATTTTTGAGGTATGAATAAGGTCTCATAACAGATTGGATTAGTAGAATAAGTGATCCTGACAACAAATCCTCTAAGGTAGGAGCTATTATAACATTTTATAGATGAGGAAACTGAGGCAGACAGGAGTTCAATATGATGTCCAGGGTCTCACAGGAAGTTATCTAAGGCTGAATTTGAATTCAGATCTTCCTAGCTCCAGACTTGTTTCTATATTCACTGAACTATCTACCTGCCCATGTGTGTTTGTAGGCATCAAAGAAGAAGCCAGAAAATAGGTAGAGATTAGAGAGAGAATTAAGACAATAGCTGGGAGAATTTAAGAAATAGGTCCCAGAGGGTTGTTTTGGTAAGGAAAAGAACCTTGCCACACTATCTAAGAGAGGTGAGAAAAGGAGGTGGGAAGAAGAGAGAGATCTTGGCAAAGAATCTCAATTTTTTTGGTGAGATGTGAAAATTTGGTGAAACACATCTAATAAGCAACCAAAACAAGCTTAAACCCCAATCTTCATAACTCCAAGTTAATGCTTCCTTAATGATATCCCTTATGACAGTTCTAGAATGTTGTTTATTTCAGATATTATGCTATCAACTCCATGGAACAAAATGCTTCTCTCCCTGTTTTATTCCTTTCTTTTGCATATTGTCTTCCCCTTTAGATTGTAAGCTCCCAGAGGGCAGGGTTTTTTTTTTTTTAATTTTTTATTAAAGGTTAAATTTAGTGGTTGGACTTAAATGATGTGAATAATGTGGTCGCCCTGAGTTATTATCAGAAGTTTATTTACAAAATAGAGAGGGAAACAATAAGGTAGAGAAATGTGAGAGAGGTTAGAGAAAATACCTATACTAGTCCTCAGCCAGGAGGGCCGGTAGTGAGTAACTATGAGGCCTCCTCCAAGATGGAAACTAGTCTCTTAGGAAACTAGGAAAACAGTAAACTCTTTTCACTCAGCCAATGAAGTTTTCCAGGACTCAGAATCCAAGGCTGATGCCACGATCCAAGCTGCAGTCTCCAGTGAAGTTCCTTTGAAGACTATCTCCAAGAGACACTCTTCACTAGAGTCAACTTCACCAGACTGCTCAGGGATTTTCATGGCTTTTATGGTGGTTTCCTGTCCCTGCCCCTTTTCATGAGGACCAATCGCAGTTTCCAAATTGAGTTGTCACCTTTGGATTCACACCTTTCTGAGTGTGTGAACTCTTAAAAGAATTCAAAAGTTTCTGGCTGTTTGAGTTTGGAGGGAAAGGGTGGAGCTTTCCAAGTATCTTACTGGCTTCTCACCTAGCATCAAGTAAGGTGTGAATTCACCAAATGGTTTGTGAGCTCCTCCACCTAGTTCAAGCTTCTGTTGATTCAATCAAAAAAGTAGACTAAGGAGAGCTAATCCTGTCCTCACAATCTAGTGAGGTACTAAGTAGGGATACTTAAGTTATTGTCAAAGTTTTAACTCCAACTAGGCAAAGAGAATAAAGGATTCCCTTTTCACAAGTGTGAACTCAAAGAAAACCAAGAATTCCCCTTCACATAGCTCTTTGTGTCTACCACGCATTTCTCTATTGCCCTTTGAGTCACCCCCAATCTTATGTAAATTCTCAGAGATTGTGCTGTTTCAAGATGCACAATTATATAAAGAATCACAATTACTTCCTTTTACATCTGCTGCTTCTCCCTGGTTTCAACTCCAGGGAACTAGACACTCCTCTCAGGATAAACCCTTTACTTCTAATCTCATGCTACTAACTCAGCCTTGATAACCACCAACTCCCTCAGCCTCCTCTCCCCTTGGCTGGAGGGCTGGAGAGCAGAGTACCAAACCCCACCAATATCTTTCCTTGCAGAGGGTGGAAACTAGAATTGAATCACTCCACTTTGTACTTGCTGCCCTGTCTATGGAACAAAATGCTTCTCTCTCTGTTTTCCTGCCTTCTTTTGCAGATTGTCTTCCCCTTTAGATTGTAAGCTCCCAGAGGGCAGGGGTTATTTTTCTTTTTATTAATTATAATCCCCTGTGCTTAGCACAGTGTCTGGCACTTCATAGGTGCTTAATAAACGTTTCTTGGAGTGACAGCTTTGCCAAAAGAACATTCATATTAAAAGGAGGGGTTCCTGCTCTGGGGAGCTTTATTTGACATTTGGAATAAAAGCTATACTATATTACTAGGATACTAAAAAATAGAGACATCACCTTGCTGACGAATGTCCAAATAGCCAAAGCTACGGTCCCAGTAGCAATATATGGCTGTGAGAATTGTACTATAAGGAAAGTGGAGGGCTGCAGAATCAAGGCTTTTGAATTGTGCTAGAGAAGGCTTCTGAGAGTCCTTTGGTCAGCAAGGAGATCAAACCAGTTAATACTTAAAGAAATTAATTTAGACTATTCACTGGAAGGTCAAATGCTGAAGCTGAAGTACTTTGGCTACATAATGAGACAACATGACTCATGGGAAAAAATCCTGAGGTTGGGAAATGTTGAAGGCAAACACAAAGGGGAGGACCAAGGATAAGATGGAGCAATAGTTTGGAAGCAACAAACATGAATTTGGACAATCTTTGAGAGATAGTGAAGACAGAAGGGTCTGACATGCGATTGTCTATGGGATCATGAAGGGTCAGGGATGACTGAACAATAATAACATTTCAGTTTCCAAAATGCAAGCCAGCCTGCCCTCTTCTTCTTTTTCAGTTCTAGACCCAACTCATTGTCCATCTCTAGTAGTAATTCCAGATCTATGTATGGTACTGAAGTACTGATTCAATGCATTAAGTTATTCAACTTTTGGTAATAGACTGGATGAGGTATTTTCATCCATTTAGTTTTTGGATTCTAGGTCAATCACTTTTGAATGACCCTGATTGTCACTGAGAAGGCATGGTTACAGGCAAGCCTTCTGCAAATGATTCTCTCTATAACTGCCCACATTTTAGAATCACACAATTGACTGAAAACTATAGATAATACAAGATCCCCTCCATTTATTTTTTGCTGATTTTGCTGTTCAATTGTTTTAGTCAAGTCTGACTCTTTGGGACCCCATTTGGAGTTTTCTTGGCAAAGATCCTGGAATGGTTTGCCATTTTCTCTTCCAGCTCATTAGACAGATGGGAAAATGGGAGGCAAATAGGGTTAAATGACTTGCTCACACAGCTAGAAAGTATCTGAGGCTGGATTTGAACTTGGGAAGATGTCTCCCTGAGTCCAGACCTGGCACTCTACTGTGCCACCCAGTGGACCAAAAAGAATTAGATTCAACAGTGGGAACCTCCACCCCTAACCCCACCCCACCCCCAGTCCCTATTTCAATAAGCAATACCTCATGCATGTATGTCAGTGCAAAACATTTTGCTTGCTGAGCCTAGCATTTCTTTCCACAGGATATCTCTGTATTCAATGTAGGACTTTCCAGATGCATCCAATCTAGTTCCCCCTACCCTACCATTTTTCTAGAATGTTCCATCTCTGGGACATTCTATGCTAAGGACTTCTATGTTCCACTTAACCCTGCCAAGTAGCTCTACTTCCCTACCAGTGAGATAAGAAGTGGTAAGACATAAGTGGATTGCCAGATAGCGATTTTTGCTCTCCCTCTGGAACTCTTGGCCCTTTTCTGCAACTGGGAATATGATGTTCCCATTCCATATTGGAAGCCTGGTAGATACTGGGTGTCAGCTTGGAAAGACTTCCCTTTGGTGTATTTCCTTGACCCTCTTCTTTCTTCTATGGCCTGAAAATCATCTCACCTGAGACCTGGATCTCCTCGCTGAGTTTTGGACATGTCTTGCCCCTCCCAAGATCCAAATGTGCCTTGATCTCTTAGGTGACTTTGATCTAGATGTTTCCTTGCCTCCTCCTCCCACTTTTCTTGCACCTGAGGGTTTTGAGCTAAGCCACAAGCTTTCCTTTGAGTGAGTTAAAATAGGGTAAATAAAAGCCTATTACTTTTAAGCATCATTGCCTGCTTTACTGCTTCTGTGGAAGTCTCTAAGGTCCCCTGAAAGCAGCTACACAGACTAGAAAAATGTATTAAGATAAAAGAAAAATTGTTGATAAATGTAACCAAAGAAGGCAGATAGGCGGCTCTGAGGATATAGTACTAGGCTTGTTGTCAGGAAGATCTGGGTTCAAATTCAACTCAAAACTAGCAATGTGATCCTGGGCAAGATATTTAACCTGTTTGTCTTATTTCACTGGAGGAACCACTGGAATATCTTTGCTAAGAAAACCTCACGGACAGTATTGGCGTGTTATGGTCCACAAGGTCATGAAGAGTTGGACGTGACTGAACAATGACAACAAATGTAACTGGAGAAAAAGCTTTGTTCAATGACTCTCTGATCAGATCTGCCAAATGTGGCATGGGGGCAGCTAGATGGCTCAGAGGAGCCAGGTCTAGAGATGGGAGATCCTGGGTTCAAATCTGGCCTCAGATAGTTCCTAGTTGTGTGACCCTGGGCAAGTCACCCCCCCATTGCCCTAGCTCTTACCACTCTTCTGCTTTAGAACCAATATATATTGCTTATGAGACAAAAGGTAAGGGTACAGCTGCTGCACACGCTACAGCTTCTTGGAGCCCACCTAGCTCACTTGAGCTGGGGATGGGCTTCAAGAAGATGTCATACACAGCTTCCAAAGGGAAGCAAGGTTTTCTCTAGAAGGCAAAGTCCTCCATCTGGTTCTTGTTCAGATGATGCTCTGTTTCTTGTTTCAAGCCCCAGATGATTGTAAATGAGTAAAATCTTTTTCATTTGGGGCACCACATGGCTGAATGAAGATTCCAATGAAACTCTGAGATAAGACTCTCTAAATCCATGTGCTAGGCATAGTTTCCAATATGCATTGACCACCCAGGGTACTTGGGCTCAGGGAGATTTAAACCACCAATTCCAGACTAAATTCACCTTTTAGATTAGGAGCAAAAAAACACATTTTCCATCTTAGAGGAGGCCAGGTCTAATGGGGTTCGAGGTGAAAGCAAAATGAGATACTCATGGAATATTATGCATTTATCAAAAGGAGGTTTGAAATGGTCCTTTACAAGAATGGATCAGTTGTCCAAGGTGGTCCTTGGTCTAAACTTTAGACTCTAAAGGCTGGGGGAATCGCTGAAGCTCCCTGTGCTCCTGGTTCTTTTCGTACTTGGGTAACCAGGAGGCTACCTCCAAACCCTAGATCTTAGTCCTGTGAATCAATTAAGGCTTGAGGACAATTTTAATACCTTTTCAGGAAAAACTAGGCTAAGCTGATGGGGTACAGTCGTTGCTCCAATCACATTTTCCAAGAGAAAGCCTTCTTCTTGGCTGAGCCCCCGAGTTCTGTTCAGCCTGGATATCCATAAGGCATCCCCTTTGAGAGAGAAAGCAACTATTCCACTTTATCTAGCCTCTGCAGACGCTTCTAGACAAAATAGTGGAGGAAATGGCTTCTGATGTTGATTCACATCCGAACAGCCTTTCTTTTCACAAATTTAAATGGCATGTAAGGAGAATGTGTGGTTTTAAATTGTGACCAGATGGAGAGTGTTATAGATTAAACTCCACCACAGCTGCCTGGCAGAAGTACGCTTAAGTAGCCAAATATTCCACAGATCCTAAGTATTGTTATTACCTACTAATTAACTGTTCTACCCCCTAATTAACTTTTTAATATCTATTGAATACTATGTATGAGCTAAGCACCATCTGATCATGGGAATTTAGAAAATCTAATTCAAGGGTTATTAACCTGGGTTCCAGGATTTTTTTTTCACATTTTGATAACTATTTCAATATAATTGGTTTTCTTTGTAATCTTATATACTTTATGTTATACATAAATTTTATATATAAATATATAAAATATATATGAAATATATATTTTATATATATTTAAAAGCCTTATTCTGAGAAGGGGCCCATTGATTTCACTCTACTGCCAAAAAAGGTACAAAATACAAAAAATTTATTTAGTCTAACTATCAGATAAGGAAACTGAAACTCCAAAGGGTCATGGGTAAGCCTCTGGAGGCTCACCTCTCAGTGCATCTGGATAGGTATGTACCTTTCTCTTCCTATTTATTGTTCTGTTCTAGCACAGACCTATGGGAAAAGCAAAGTACAGAAGAATGGTAGTTGGTTTGGGTTATATCAGAAGTCTCAGGGAAATAAATACCCATATCTGCTTTTAAAGAATCAACTGCATAGGGAAGTTACCTAACTATTACTGATTTGTTATCAGAATTTCTTTCTTTCTTTTTTTTTTTTTTTTAATCCTTAACTTCTGTGTATTGGTTCATAAGTGGAAGAGTGGTAAAGGTGGGCAATGGGGATCAAGTGACTTGCCCAGGGTCACACAGCTGGGAAGTGGCTGAGGCCAGGTTTGAACCTAGGACCTCCTGTCTCTAGGGCTGATTCTCAATCCACTGAGCTACCCAGCTGTCCCCTGTTATCAGAATTTCTAATAAGCCCAGGGAACCAAGTTGGTACAATGGATAGAATACCAGACCCGGATTCAGGAAGACCTGAATTCAAATCCAGATGTAGACTTATTTGTTGTATGTATGTAGACAAGTCTCTTAACCCTATTTGCCTCAGTTTCCTCATCTATAAAATAATCAGGAGAAGGAAATAGTCAACCACTTCAGTACCTTTGCCAAGAAAACACCAAATGAGGTCATGAAGAGTCCTATGTGACTGTAAAACAAAGCATAAAGATCTGGGTTTGGGTCTCTTTTTCTGATATGTGTCTGGTGATCCTGATTAAGTCACTCTTGGAGTCTGAAGTAGGACTCTGATCCTCTAAGTTGTAAAAAGCATAGGGATCTGCATTGGTAGAGAGCTTTTTCCACACAAGGAGTTGCCCATATCAAAGAAATCAGCCCAGTCAAAAAACAAATAAATAAAACATTACTCTAAATAAGGTAATGGACAACAGTGGAAAGAATGTTGGATTTGGTTCACCCACTTGTTCAATGTGACCTTAGCCATTTTTCTGTCACTGAGCTTTAGTCAATCAACCAAATTTTGTTGTTCAGTCATGACTGACTCTTTGTGACCCCACAGATCATAGCATGTCAAGTCCTTGCATCCTCTTCCAACCCCCAAAGTCGTGTTCATTGTTTCCATGACACTATCTAGCTGTCTATCTCATCCCCTACGGTGCCTTTTTCCTTCAGTCTTTCCCAACATCCACAAACATTTATTAGGCATCTACTCTGTGCTACGTCAAGTGTTGGGTTTACAAAGAAAAGCAAAAACATGCCTGCTCTCAAGTCTGTAGCAGCTGGGATTTGAGTCTTGAAGGAAGCCAGGGCTTCGATAGAATATATATTATTACCCTTATTTTTTAAAATAAAACTATCTAACCTTACAGAGCTGCTATGAAGACAAACTGGGAGAATTTCTGGGAAACTGTTTCGTAACGACAAAGCCTTCTATTACTCGTACCATTTATTCCTATTAGAATCAGTTCTGGAATTTAAACGGAATAGTCCATGGGGAGGAGTTTCCATTTGAAGCTTATGAAAAACTTGGTATCGCCATAGTCCCTAAATAGCTAGGAAGTGATAATTAGAAGACCGAGGCAGGACAGAGGGTGGGGGGACATGACTTGCTATAACGGTGCCCATGCAGAGTTCATTGAAGCTGCTTTATTTTTGATGTGTAAAGATCATCCACAATTAGTTATCAAGCCAGTTAGTTTTTCCTGTGGTTAGAGGCTCACCAAGACCCAGAGACCTTGCTCTGATGGCTGCTGCCTTGCTGTATGAATTTCATTTTATAGAAGGATTGAAAAGCACCATCATTATGGGGCAACCTTCCCTTCTGAAACTAAGAACACAAAGCCAGCTCCTGATAAGGAGGGAAAGATTGTGAGATTCCTATAAAAGGCCACAGATCTTAAATACCTATCTAGAGGATTCTCTGCACAGCCATAACAATCATTTAAGTTTAAATTTACATGAGACTCGAAGCCTAAGCCTAGAAAAAAGCCAGACTTTTTGATGGTAGATTAGAAGGGGCATTCATGAGCTATATGGGTACCTTTAGAATTTTTTTTTAAGCCATGTTGGTTAACTATGTATTGGTTCCAAGACAGGAGAGCAGTAAGGGCTAGGCAATGGAGGTTGAGAGACTTGCCACACAGCTAGGATGTGTCTAAGGTCAAATTTGAACCCAGGACTCCCTTGTCTCTAGCCTTGGCTCTCAACCCACTGAATCACCTTGCTGCCCCCTTCTTTGTCTATCATAAGGCAGAGTGCCCTGTCTCCATGAGAACAAGTACAGGGACAAGATTTCTTCACTCTCATTTCTGCTTCCATCCTTCCTCTTTCTTTAGTGGCAATGAGAATGGCTTCCTCAGAAGATAATCTTATGCAAAATGTAAAGGGAAGAGCCATTCTCAGGTCTTGTCTGACACTTCCATCACCCCAAAGAGCCTTGTTATTGGTCATCTTGTTTCTGATGCTTGCTCCTCCTCTGCCTGCCTCAATGCTGGAGCTTTGTACGAGTCCTGGGGAAACCCTTTGGGATTTTGGCATTGTACAACTTCAGCTAGGGCAACTAGGTGGTGCAGAGAGAGCAGGGATCCTGGAACCAGGAAGACCTGAGTTCGACCTCAGACATGTCCTAGTTGTGTGATCCTGGGCAAATCATTTAATCCTGTTTGCCTCAGTTTCCTCATTTTATAAAATGAGCTGAAGCAGGAAATGGCAAACCACTCCAGTGTCTTTGCCAAGAAAACCCCAAATGAGGTCACAAAGAGTCACACATGACTGAAATGACCAAATAATAACAAGGCTTCAACTAGTACCTTTATTTCTTTTTTAAAACCCCTTATATATACCTCCGAAGTTGTAACTGTGTACCTAGATGCTTTCTGGACAGTTCTTCTTGGTGGCTGCATTTTCCCCTTAAACTCTATTATAGTCTAAAACCAAATTAATTATGCATATTCTCTGCTCCTGCCCTGACCCTTCTGTCATCCAGACTTTATGTTATTCTGTTTTGCCAAATGAGGTCAGATGAATATTTGACACAGTGGATGGAGCACTGGACCTACTAGAGTTAGGAAGACCTGAGAACAAATGCAGCCTTAGCCACTTTTGAGCAAGTCACTTAGCTTCTGTCTGCCCCACTTTCCTCATCTGTGAGATGGGGATAATAGAAGCATCTATCTCCCAGGGTTGCTGGGAGGGTAAAATGAGATCATATTTGTAAAGCCCTTTGCAAACCTTCAAACACTACTTGTATGTTAGCTAGCATCATTATCATTATTTGGGCAGGAGACTGAGATGACTAAACTAAAATCTGAAAAAGTTTAGAAAGGTAACGTTTTGTGGACAGCTGGGTGGCTCAGTGGATCGAGAGCTAGAGCTAGAGACAGGAGGTCTTGGGTTCAAATCAAACCTAGGACATTTCCTAGCTGTGGACAGAAGGCAAATCACTTAACCCCCATTCTTTAGCTCTGACCACTCTTCTGCCTTGGAATCAATGCACAGTATTAGATGGTAATTAAGGGTTTAAGAAGAAAAAAAAAAGAAAGGTGATGTTTCCTTGGATTAGCTCAGAATTAGAAAGTTGGAAAAAAACCTTAAGAAGTCATTTAGTCTATTCTGAACAGAGTTGGGCTTTTTGGGAAAGAGTCAAAAAGCCGAGTTCAAGCTATGTAATTCTGGGCAAGTCACTGACCCCGAGTCATATTTTCCTCTCCTTAAAATGAGGATAGCAAACTAAGATGGAAAAATGTTTTTTAAACGATTGTACATGTAAAATCTACATCAAATTTCTTACCATCTCAGGGAGGCGGGTGAGGAGAGAGGGAGGGAGGGAAAAAAAAGGTTAAAAATTGGTTTTAAATGTTACTGGGGAAAAATAACATATTTTAAAAATGTTTATTAATATTGGGAAGAGGGCCAATTTTTAGTATCATATCCCCATGTTGTAAATGTACTAGATGCTTAAAAAGCATTCATTAAATTAAGCAGAATTGAATTTTTTTAAAAAGTGGGGCTAATAATCCTTATTTACCAGAGAGACTTGCTGTGAGGACAAACAAGAACTATACGAAAGTGGTTTATAAATTGTACGTTTCCACGCAAAAGTAAATTTAAGTTTTTTGTTATCACTATTAAGATGATTAGCTCTCATTAAAGTCCAAATGATACCTCAGATGGCCCTGGGTTCTGAGAGACCAGGAGAATGCAAACTCTGGTCAGTCCAACCACATTGGAAAGGCTCCAAGGACAGGCCTGGAAACAAACTAAATGTCTGTCATCTGAGGATCAGGGCGGCTAAGTTCAGAGAGCCTCATTAAGGAAAGGTGATTTTTTTTTTTAGGTCATAGAAACTCAGGAAACTAGTTGACTATGTAAGGCATTATGGTTGCTGCCCGCCATAGTGGAGGAGGTAGGGCCCATCTGGTGTGACCTTATCCCAGTACCTGTGTCCCAAAGACCTCTGATGCAGTGCCTACAGAGTGATGCTCGCAAGAATCCCTGATCTGACCCTTCTTGGCTATGTGATTCTAGACAAATCCCTTTTCCCTCCTTCCCTTCCATTGGGCCTTGGATTTCTCATCTTTCAAATAAGGCAATTGATGTCGATGGTCTCTAAACATCTTTCTTTCAGCTCTAAAATCCCATGATTCTTATTAGTCTACTTTGATTCTGCTAGAAAGAGGCAAAACTTAAGATCTGGGCTCTTTTTCAAGTGAATAAGATTCTAACTGATGGGCTTTTAGAGCCATTTCATATGGTTAGTGTGCTGGGCCTACAGACAAGAAGACCCGAATTTGAATCGAGCCTCAGATACTTTCTGGTGGTGTGACCCTGGGCAAGCCACTTAACCCTGTTCGCTCTCATTGCTTCATCTGTAAAACAAGCAAGAGAAGAAAATGACAAATCTTTCTAGTATCTTTGTCCAAATGGGGTCATGAAGAGTGGGGCATGGCAAACAAATGAGTAACAACAACATATTTGGCCATTCCATTCTACTCCACCATATTCCTATTCTCTTACCCCCTAATATATTGAGTATTTGTTATTCTACACTCTAGAGTGAGCAGCTCTCCCAGTTAAACAAAGCTGCCTTAAACTCTTATCAGGCAAAGGCCAGAGAGAGCCCCAATTTGTCTACATAGCACTCGGACTTACCCAAGAAAAAGAGAAGCCATGATAAAAAATGGCAGCCATTGTCATCACAGAATGAGAAGATCACATTCATGATGCTGGGTCTGCTGGGTCTGTGTTATCACTGCGGGTTAAGGGATAAGCAGACCCTTCCCCTGAGTTGTCCCCTCAAACCAGATGACTATGGGGTCAACTTTGAGAGAGTGGCTCCAGTTCATCATAGCCCTAGAGTTCTCCCCTAGCCCTGGTCACTCGTCCAGGCTTGGAGCCCCTCGAAGGCTAGAGAACACACAGGTCATGTTAGTGGGATTTGCATTTGCTCCAAAGAATATCAGGGGTTACAGAATGAACCAAACCAACACATAACATTTAAACAGCCCTTTGACCTTGAACAAAATCACATTTCATTTTTGGGTCTACACTTCTTTATATGTAAAACAAAGGGTTAGGACTAGATGGTCCTTTCGGGTCTGGTATTTTGCTAGCAATTCAGTGTAATCCATTTAGGAATAAGTGATTCATTGGTCCCCAGGCTAACAAATGTCTCCTTGTATGACTGGATTTCATGAGCGGGGGCAGGCAGACTTAAAGAAAAAGGAAGGAATAGGGAACATTTTAAGGAAAGAAAGAGAATATATTATATAAACATGGAGGAAAGGGTAAAGGGAATGGGCACCCCATTCACCTCACTCAACAAAGGAGAGTTGAACACATACACACAAAGAATATGAAGTAGAAATATATAAAATTCATTAGGGAAATGGACTGGGACATAGGGGAGCCCCTCAATGTCAATGTCAGAAGTAGAATGTGATGGAAAAGGAGAAAAGGAAAGTGAAAATTTAAAATGTTCAGGGAAGGGCAAGGAGAAGAAGGGTGGCAGAGTAGAAACAAACTGATTCCATTGTAGATCACTAGAAATAAATACACTCCTTCACCACTTTCTTTGTAAATGGGGCAAAGAGAGAGCAAAGGAAGGGAGGAAAGAATGGAGGGCAATTCACAATTCACAATCAAAACCATGAATGTGAATAGGAAATAAAATGGAAGAAGATATTGCATTAGATTAGAAAATAGAATCCAACAGCATCTTGTTTATAAGACAAATGCTTGAAACATAAAAGTTCATAGTTCAGAGGTTGGAGCAAAATCTGTTATACTTCAGGTAAATTCAAAGAAAAGCTAGAGTAGGAATCATCTCGAAGTTGATAGTAAAAATGGACACAAAGGAAATAAACAGGAAAATTACATTGTGCTTAAAGGCACTACAGATAATGAATGAATCAATGGGTAAGATATGTGCACTGAACGCCAAAATATCTGACTACTTTATCTTTATTTAAACCCTTACCTTCCATCTTGGAGTCAATACTATGCATTGGCTCCAATGCAGAAGAGTGGTAAGGGTAGGCAATGGGGGTCAAGTGACTTGCCCAGGGTCACACAGCTGGGAAGTGTCTGAGGCCAGATTTGAACCTAGGACCTCCTGTCTCTAGGCCTGGCTCTCAATCCACTGAGCTACCCAGCTGCCCCCCTAGCTAAATAATTTAAAGGAAAAGTTCATCAAATTATAGAGAGAAATAGATAGTAAAACCAAAATAGACAGGGACTTCAATGTACCTCTTTCAGACCTAGACAGATATAACAAAAAATAAATATGAAATAAGCTAAGGATTTGAACTTTATAAAAGGTAAATGTAATAGATCGCTGGTGATTACAAAATGGGATTATAAAGAAATAGAGCTATTTTCAGCTTTACTTAGCATCTTTATGAAAATGAATAATTTTTTAGGTCATAAAGCCTTTAAAAGTAAATACAAAAAAAGCAGAAATGTGAAATATATTCTTTATTTTGCCACAATGCAATAAAATAAAATTCAATAAAGGATTTCAAAGAAAGATTAAACATGAATTAGAAGGTAAATAATTGAAACCTTAAGAACTGGCAAAATCAGATGTTTATAATCATCATTTTTGGTGGGGGGACAATGTTAGAGATACAGCTCTAACAATAAGAAAAATAAATTGAGGGAATAGAGATAGGCAAAAGCAATTGGAACTGTATTCCTAAAGTCACCAAACTATACATCTCCTTTGACTTGGTGATGCCCCTAGTAGGCCTAAACACCCAAAGTGATTAAAGAAAGAATAAAGGACCCACATGTAGAAAAATATTTACAGCAGCTCTTTTCGTTGTGACAAAGAACCAGAAACTAAGGAGGGGTATCCATCAACTAGGAGATGGATGAACAAATTATGATATGTGAATGTAATAGAATTATTATCACACTATAACAAATGACTAAAAGGATGGTCTCAGGGAAACTTGCAAAGACTTCTATGTCCTGATACAAAGTTGAGTGAGCAGAACCCAGAACAATTCATACAGTAACATCTGAAGGACTTATGAATTCGGAATCGTGCAATGACCAAGCATCATTCCAGAAGATACCTGATGAATCCTGCTATCCATCTCTTAACAAAGGCAGAGAGATGATAGACTCAAGGTGCTCCTTGAGAAAACATCTTCAGACAGTCAATGTGGGAATTTGTTTTGCTCGACTATACATATTTATTGCAAGGATTTTGTTTCCTTTTGTGTGTTTTTGTGAGTATATAGGGGGAGGCATTGGGAGGTTGGGAGAGAATTAAGTTAATAATAGCATCTGCTTCTGAGGGTTGTAAGGATCAAATGAGACAATATTTGTAAAGTGCTCTGTAACCTTTAAATTGCTATAAAAACATTACAGTTATTATTATCAGATGGCTTCAAAGATCTCTTCCAACTTTGGATTTATGATCCCATGACACTTCCTTGGCACTCTGCCCTTAGGACATACGAAGTAAAAATGAGTAGAAAGAGATAATGAGGGTGAGGCTGAGCCGTTGCTCTCTGTACCTGGTCCTGGCACAGGTCCTGGGTAAAGGAAAAAGTCACCCATAGAACAGATGTGCAGGTGTTCCAGTGAACCTTTTCACCCCCTCCACTCCTCGAGTCCTCCCGACTCAGGGATTTTCATAGGATTTGGAGCTGGAAGGAACCTTGGATGTTATCTTGTCCAAATCTCCATCTACAGACAAAGACACTACAGTCCAGAGTGGAGAGAAATAATCTCTCCAAGGTTACATGGGTAAATGACATTTGTGCAAGTGCCCAAAGCCACTCCCAGCTCTCTACCATCATCCTTCTCATACCCAGCAGAAAAGCAGTTCAGTCTCAGAGGGTGAGCCTTGGAGGGTGGCTCCATCATGGAAGGTGGAGCCTTGCAGGGCTTAGCACAGCTGCACAGTTTAACACACATCTAGGGCCCTCCCACTCCTTATCCATTGTCATTTTTGGACAAGTACCATGTAATTTGGGGGAAATACATATTGGGTAATTACTATGGCAATGATTAGGGATTCACTTTAGAAATGAGGAAATTTAACTAGAGTTGCATTTTGTCCGGTTTCTATGACAACTTGGGCAATAGTGATTGATCAGCAGTTTCTCTCCCTAACACACAAGCTATTCTCATTCATATGAAATGCTAAACATCAAATTAAATCAGCTCACTAACCCAAGTGGAGCTGCTGGAGGGGATTGGAATTAGATTATGTTTGGTGGGAAGACTTAGAGCCTGGCTCTTGGCTTTTATGTTATCTATGAAAAAGTATAACCCTGAATAGACAGAGGAAGACCAAAAGCCAGAGATATTAGAGAGGAAAGGAATATGTGCTAATATTGTGTCTATTATGTGCCAGCTATTATCTCATTTGATCCACACACATCACTATCACCCTGCAAGATAGGTGCTATTATTATCCCCATTTTACAGTTGAGGAAACTGAGGTAAACAAAGGTTAAATGACTTGCCCATAATCACATACTTAGAGTCTGAGGTCAGATTTGAACTTGGGTCTTCCTGACTCCAAGTTCAGGGTTCTATCCACTTCACCACCAGCTGCCAATTGAGAGCAGGTGATCATGGGAATTGCAGAATTACCTTTATGGGTAGCATATAACTGAAAAGAAACCGGGATCATGAAACCATGGAAAATTTCAGCTGGCGGTGATATGGTGGGATCATCTGCTTTAGCCTTCAAATTTCAGGCAGGATTCGTTTCTTTGAGAAAAAACTGTGGCTTAAGCCATTTTAAAAGAGAGTCAGCGTCAGAGAGTCCATCTACAATCTTCCTAAATCACCTCAATTATTTTCAGAGCAAGAATGTTGTTGACTCTGATGTAAATCATTTTTGTTACAATCTCTTCTATACATGTTCTCTTTATATAGGGCAAAAACAATACCCTGCATTTGTACAGTGCTTTTATACTCTTTACATCTCTCTTTTTTATCTCTTTTATATTGTTTTCCTCTCTATCATTCATGCGAGGGAACTAAGGTTAATTAAAATGCCCGAGGTTAGGTAGCAACAAGAAAGACCACAGTATTAGATCTGGAAGGAACTTTAGAGGTCAACTAATCTAAACCCTTCCTTTTATAGATGAAGAAATAGTTTTTAGGCCATTTGCTAAAAGGTCACAAAAGTCATAAGTATAGAAGAAGTGGGTTTTCAAATCCAAACGATTTTGATTTCCATTGTACAATGATGCTTTATATTTGAAAACGCTTAGTAAATCACACATCTTTCTCTTCTCTGACTGAAATAGCCCCAATTCCATTAAATTGGCTCTTAGTTCCCAATTCTCATGCATTTCATTATTTTTATTTCTCTTCTATTGCCTGCTCCAATTTCCCCGTGTCCCTGACTCTTCCGGGTAAGAATAGAAAAATCTAATAAAATGGTCTTTTCTGACTTCATTTTTGGTGTTGCCAAATCGAAGAAGTCCTCTTAGACAAGCAGAAAGCCCTTGGGTTGATGGTGGTGACGAGAACTTGGGTTTTATTGTAATTTCTTGTTTACTTCTCTCCCAAGCTCTTTTATCTGAGAAATGCAGAAAATTCCTCCAACCTCTGTCTATCCAGGAAGATGAACCAAGCAGATTCTACAAGATATTTTCAGTCTTCCAAAAGTGGGGCAGGGAGAGTGGGCTCATTTTATATATATAATCCATATATATGGAAAGTAAAATTAAAGTAACTGTTCTCCAGGGCCAGCCTTGAGCAATTCTGTGGAAAAGATGAAATTTGCCTCTAGTGTTTACCCACCTCCACTTTCCTTCATCTCTCCCTGGGTACCTCCTCCTGCTTTTACCCTCCAGGCAGCCAGTGTTCTCATTCCACTGATGGTTGTACCCCATCCAAGTCTGCCCTGCCTCTATTCTCCATTAAAATTATTCCTTCAGTCTTCCGATCTCAGCCAGTCAAAAAGGACAGCAACCTCCCATGGTTCCCAACACAAACTCTCCACACCATGAATGATAGTCTCTATGTTCAAGCCTTTTTGCATGCTGCCTCCTCTGCTTTGGAACGTCATCCCCCTCTTCTCTGGAATCCATACAGGAATCTTTAAGTGCCCTAAGTACGCCACGTGGTCTTTCTTGACAGCTCCTCTGCACGGGGATCTCTTTCCTTTCTCTCTTTCTTTCTCTCTCCTTTAAACACGTCTCATCATGACTGGTACTCATCCTATGCTATTAGGCAATTGTTTCCTTTGTATAAATCTACCTTTCCCAAGAAGATTGTAAAGGCTTCAAGATTATAGATAGGATCTTTGATAAACGCTATAATGCCTAACACAGTACTATGGGCAGAGTAGTTCTAATTCTGCCCTCAGAAGGGGGAAAAGTACTCCATTCATTAAGACAATCATTCAATACCTACTTATTGTATGCAAAGCATTATTTCCATAATTTCCAATCTAGAGCTTAATCTGGTGGCAATGGTCCACACCACAAATTAATGTCAATTCTGGCTTTCTGACCAATGATTAAAATACCTTTTCTCAAAATTTGCTTCCCTTTAAGTCTTCATTCAACATATGAAGGAGAAAGAAAATGGGAAATAGAAAGACGTTAGTCTAGGGGAAAAAATCAAGATAGCACAGAATAGGTGCTCCTCAATGTGCATTTTTAGAATTTTAGGTGCTATCTTCCCAGAAAATGTCCTTTTCTTTTCAGAAGTGGGAGGTTATAAATATACTGTCAGATTTGGTTGCTGTGTTGCTTAGTTTTGCTGACATGCTTTCCCCACTCTGTTTTTTTAATTTTTTGTTATAAGGAATGACTTTCTGGAGAAAGAGGAGAGAGAGATTTGGGAACAAAGGTAACACCAAAAGATATTAATAATGTTTTTAAGTTAAAAAAGAGCTTTTCTCCCTGCAGTCTAAATATTTCCTCACAGAAGACTGCCTCTGTCTAGAATATGGCACTAGATCTTATTACGATAAATTTACCCTGACACAAAATATTGTTTTGTCATTTCAGCTGTGTCTGATTCTTTGTGGCCCAATTTGAGGTTTTCTTAGCAAAGATGCTGGAGTGGTTTGCAATTTTCTTCTAAAGCTCATTTGACAGATAAGGCAACTGAGGCAAACTGGGCTAAGTGACTTACTCAGGTCCACACAGCTAGTGTCTAAGACTACTTTTTTTTTTTTTAAAAACTCTTACCTTCTCTCTTAGTATCAATTCTTTTTTTTTTTTAAACTTTTACTTTCCATCTTGGAATTAATACTATATCTTAGTTCCTGAGGCAGAAAAGGGCTAAACAGTGGGGGGTTCAGTAACTTGCCCATGGCACCTAGCTAGGAAGTGTCTGAGACCAGATTTGAACAGAGGAATTTCAGTTTCCAGAACTGGCTCTTAATTCACTGAGCCACCCAGCGGCCCCCTCTTATCAATTCTATCAGAAAAAAGAGTGGCGATCAGCATTAAGTGACTTGCCCAGGGTCACACAGCTAGGAAATATCTAAGGCTATATTTGAACTCAGAACCTCCAGTTCCAGTCATGGTCCTGACTTCAGGCTCAGTGCCACCTAGCTTTTGTTTTTGTCTTCAGTCTCACTCAACCCAGGGAATATCCAGTTCATTCATTCATCAAATAATTGCTGAGCACCTATGATGTGCAAAGCAGTGCCCCAGACACCCTACTGATACAAAGCTATGTAAGATCACTCAGAGTTACTCTCAGAATATGTGTGCTGTCAGTGTTCAAGTCTAACAGATCCTAAATAATACTTGGGTGAGAAAATAATTCCTGACACTTGGATTCTTGATATTGTCATAGGCAGAGTCACTGCTCACATAACTCTACATAAACTTAGATAAACCAATTTTATTGTCTAGAGTGATTTTAAATGGAGTTTCTCTTTCTAACTCTTGCTGCTGAGTTTTGTTAGCAATATACAGAAATGCTGATGATTTATGGGGGTTTATCTTGTACCCTGCAACTTTGCTAACATGGTAAAATTATTTCCACTAGCTTTTTAGTTGATTTTCTCAGATTCTCTAGGTATACCATCATGCCATCTACAAAGAGTGATAGTTTAGTTTCCTCACTGTCTACTTGGATCCCTTCACTTTCTTTTTTGTCTCTAATTGTTACTGCTAGCATTTCTAGTACAGTATTAAATAGTAGTGGTGATAATGGACATCTCTGCTTCACTCTTGATCTTAATGGGAAGGCTTCTAACTAGACAAATCAAATTTAACCCAATGCAAGCCAGGAAGCCAAAGTTGAAGGTTTCATTGAATGCCTACAACGGCACCTTCAGAATTCTTAACCTCATTTTAGGGGGTACAAGTCTGGTCCTAAACAAATTCAGTGAGCACTAAAAAGTAAGTGCCCTTGGTCCAGGAGCACCCATGTCTTGGGTGCTGGCTATCCAGTCGGGCTCCTTCCTGTCACCCTCCTCTCTCCTGCCTAAATGATGGGAAGGAAGGACTCAAGGAGCCGCCTTCTTCATTAGCTTGGGCAGAGTCAAAAGCAATGGAATCCTTTCAGAGGAGAAGAGAGAGAAACCAAGGCATTGCCCGAGCTGGAGAGTTCTCACCGAGCTTGGGCTCTTTTTTGGACCCAGGTGTCCGTCCACCCTTGATCCCAGAAAGGTGGCTTTGCCCCAGATCACACATAGGAAAATTGCCTTCAGAATATGGGTCCAAAGTCACCCTTCCTGGTCCAATTCCTGCCAGGCTTTTTCTTGAAATGAAACTGCCTTGTCACTGCTGGGATGTGCTAGCACTTTAGAGGCAAAAAAGAAAGTCAATCGATGTCGTTACCTTAGAGAATCATCCAGGGTCTCCTCATCGGATGAGAAGGCACCATTGCAGGCATTCGGGAAAGCGTCACTCTGTTTGGCCACAGAGATCTCCCGGGCCGAGGGAGCTTCCTTCTTCTTCCTTCTGCCAAACAACTTCTTGAAGGGCTGGAATTTGCCCGTCTTCTTCTTGTCTGTGGGTTACAAGACAAATACACAATGCAGCTTAACAGCGCTGCACCTCTGGGCCCGGCAGCAAATCATCGCTGAGCTCCCGTCGGCCAGGGGAGTCCGAGGCCAAAGGGCGGCCATCAGCCTCCAGGAGCCAGCAGGCAAGGGAGGGAGCCCCGTGCTTGGAATATAAATACCCAAAGGGACGCTGCCTGAGCAGTTATGACAAAGCAAAGTCAAGGCTACGAAGAAAACAGTCCGGGCTGCCCGGATCTAGACCTGGGCTTCAGACTGGCCAAGCATTGGAGGGGGAAAGAGAAAAGGTTTAATTGCTTCATGCCCAGTGGGCACCCCATTCATACATTCCATGAGAAGGAGTGGCACAGCTTTCATGAAGAAAGCAGGTGGCAGTGTCAGGTTTGGGCAGAAGAGGCTGGAAAACGATGTGTGAACCCAAGTGGGGCTCTAGAGGGGGAGGCAGAAAGACGGTTCTGTTCTGAAATCTTGCCTAACCTTGGTCAGGGACCGGCTTTTTTCTTAAGCCTGCTCTAAGTCATTTCCCTAACACTCTCTGGCACCACTCTTTACAGCTCATTTCTCTTGCCTCCATTTAAAATCTGCCCAGAAAAGGCCCGAAGGAGTTTTTTTTCTTAACTTCTCTTCATCTGTTCCCTGATACTGGCTGGGCTGGGAGCTTTCCTTGCATTCCCTTTGGGCCAGGAGTTCTTTTTCAAAAATTTTCTCTAATTTTTCTATTTTTAATTTTGATTTAAAAATATTTTTTCCATGTTTCCGTGATTCATTTTCTTTCTCTCCCCTCTTTCCTTCCCTCTCTAGGAGCTGACAAGCATTTCCACTGGCTTGTACAAATGTTGTCACTTATACCTATTTCCACATTATTCATTTTTGCAATAGAGTGATCTTTTAAAACCAAAACCCCAAGTCACATCCCCATCAAATAACGTGATTGATCATATGCTTTTTTTTTTTTAAACCCTTAACTTCTGTGTATTGGCTCCAAGGCAGAAGAGTGGTAAGGATGGGTAATGGGGGTCAAGTGACTTGTCCAGGGTCACACAGCTGGGAAGAGACTGGCTTTGAACCTAGGACCTCCCGTCTCTAGGCCTGACTCTCAATCCACTGAGCTACCCAGCTGCCCCTTGTTCATATGCTTTTCTTCTGCGTTTCTGCTCCCTCAATTTGTGGAAAGCATTCTTTCTCATAAATCCCTCAGAATTGTCCTGGATCATTGCATTGTTACTAGTAGTAAAGTTAGACCAGGAGTTTTTAATCTGGAGTCTGTGACCAGTTTGTTTGTTTTTTTTTAACCCTTACTTTCTGTCTTAGTAACAACTCTAAGAGCAAGGGCTAGGCAAACATGGCTAAGTGACTTGTCCAGGGTCACACAGCTAGGAAGTGTCTGAGACCAGATTTAAACCCAAATCTTCTCAATTCCAGGCCTGGCACTCTTATCTTCTGTGCCACCTACTTCTCCTGTGAACTTTTTTTTCCTCCATATTTACATGATTTTTGTTGTCTCCCTCCCTTCTTCCCTCCCCACTCCTGTAGTTGACAAGCAATTTCACTGGGTTATACATATATTACTGTGAACTTATTTTTGAAAAATACTTTGAAAACCATTTTTTCATTATAATTGTTTTCCTCCGTAATCCTATGCATTTTATGTATTTAAAATCATTAGTCTGAGAAAGGTCCACAAGCTTCTCCAGATTACCAAAGGAATCCATGATGTAATAAAAGATTATGAACACCTGCTTTGAAACACTTGTCAACAATGAATGTTTGCAGACCCATCATAAAGTTCTCCTCCCAAGTCACCCATCTCTTCTGTGGAAACAAAAAACCCCAGTCTTTTCACACAGGAATAGTCATGCCATTGGGTCTTTCCATCTTCTGTAAGAAGTAGGTAAAGTGGGTGTACCTAGGTGGCTCAGTGGATTGAGAGCCAAGGCTAGAGATGGGGAGTCCTGGGTTCAAATCTAGGCTCAGACAGTTCCTAGCTGTGTGACCCTGGGCAAGTCACTTAACCCCTTTTTGCCTTGCCCTTACTGTTCTTCTGCCTTGGAACCAATGCATGGTATTGATTCTAAGACAGAAGGTAAGGGGTTAAAAAAAAGAAGTGGGTAGGGCAAGGTCCCCAATTAATAGGTGGTCACACTTCCAGTGCCCTCACAAATCTGGAACAAATTGCGGAGTGTCAAGTAGAAAAGAAGCTGGATCAGTGGGCTGAATGACCATCAGAAAACTCATACGATGGCTTTCAGGTCACCGCCTGGAAACTACCTGTAGGCTAGAGTGAGAGGTTCAAAACTGGGCGCAAAATCAAGGTTCCTGACTTTACAAGCATAGTTAGATGGATCCACTCTAGCAACTTTCAGCTCTGCCCAAAGTTACAAAATTAGGAGGGGACAGACACAACCCCACTGAGAAGTGACAGTTAATTTGCCCTTTATAGGTTTAAACTGATAGCATGGAAAGCACATTAAGTCTGGAGTCTGAGAACCTGGATTCTAATCGGTGCTTTACAATTCACTGTCCATATGACCAGGAACAAAATCAGTTAATCAACCAACATGCATTTACTCAGGACTTACCGTGCCCAGGCACTGGGGATATAAAGACAAAAATGCCAGTAATAGCAGCAGCTAGCATTTATAGAGCTCTAAGGTTTGCAGAGCACTTTACACATTATCTCACTTTTTCTTTACAAAAACCCTGGGAGATGGATGCTATTATTTGACAATGGAGGAAACTGAGGCAGATAGAGGTTAAATTATTTGCCTGGAGTCACACAGCTAATAAATGTCTGACACTGGATTTTAACTCCGATTTTCCTGACTCCAGGTCTAGGGCTGTCTCTAGATACTGCACTACTTACTATCCTTGGGGAGCTTGCATTCAATGAGGAGAAAAACACTATATATAAAAGATGCAAATGATATGCAAAGGAAATATAAATTAATTTCTTTAGGGGAGGTATTAATAGATGGAATAGGGATGGAGTCAGGAAAGACAATCTTGAAAAGAGCTTGGGCTGAGCTTTGAAGGATGGCAGGGATTCTAAGAAATTGAGGTTAAAGGGGCAGCTGGATGGCTCAATAAATTGAGAAAAAGCCCAGAGATGAGAGGTCCTGGGTTTGAATCTAGCCTCAGCCACTTCCTAGCTGTGTGACTCTGGGCAAGTCACTTGACCCCCATTGCCTAGCCTTTACCACTCTTCTGCCTTGGAACCAATACACAGTATTTTTTCTAAGATGGAAGGGAAGAGGTTAAAAAATAAAAAAAGAAATTGAGTTGAAGTGAGCAGGCATTTCAGTCATGGGGGACAGCCTATGGAGCCAAAGACACCCAGCAAAGGGAATGCTGTACTGTGTGCTCAAGTAGGTCTGATTGTCTGGAGCAGAGATGGGAGCAGTGTGCGAGCCTAGGAAGGCAGGCTGTAACTGGATTGTAAAGAACTTTAAATGCTAAACAAGTATTTGTATTTGATTCTAGAAGCAACAGAGAACCAGTGGAACCTTTTGAGGAGGGTTGGATTATAGTCAGACATGTGCTTTTAGAAATATGTGAGATGGTAAAGCCTTGAGGCTGTTATTATAAAAGATGATGGGAGACTGGACTAGGATGCAGAAAAGGGAAGAGATGTTGTGGAGGGAGAATCCAGACCCTCAGTCTGAACAGGTTAAATTAGATGAGCTCTATCATCCCTTTCAGGCTGCTAGGTGGTGCCATAGTGCATAGAGTACTGGGATTAGAGTTAGAAAGACTCATCTTCCTGAGTTCAAATCCAGTCTCTGATACTAACTGTGTGAACCTGGACAAGTCTCCTAATCCTGTGTGCCTCAGTTTCCTCATCTGTAAAATGAGCTGGAGGAAGAAATTGCAAATCACTCCAGTGTCTTTGCTAAGAAAATCCCAAATGGGGTCATGAAGAATCTGATGTGCCTGAACAAGAAGAAAAGTTATCCCTGGCACTTCTAATTAAATTCACTGAGGAAGACCTGGGATTGTGCAGGTGTGGCTCTTTTAGGTTTTCCTACTAAAAGGACAGGTCATTTTAAGCTTTTATGTGCTGCCGGTCTCTGGCAACAGCTCAACAGAACAACTCAACAGGATTATACGTTATATAGGTAATAACTTAGAACAAGTAATGCCTTCTTCCTGATACAGATACCAAAGTCCAAATGTCAGGTACAGGAAGACTTGTGAACTTCAAGGGAATGCGATGTCAGCAATGTCTCTGTGATGACCAGGAAGTTTAAAGGGCAGGAAAACCGGCTTGGCCCCTCTGTCTCTCCTTGCTTGCCCACATGCTTCAGTTACTCAATATACACTCAGAGACAGCCGATGTCTCCAAAAACCAAGCGATTCTCAGAGCTAACAGTAGGACCACAGATGAGGCAGCTAGGGAAAAGCTTTCCTCAGGATTCTTGTTAAAGACTTCAGTTCTGGTGACATCTCAGTTAACCCACCCCTTCCCACCATCTCTAGGCTACCTTCTCTGACGGATATCTTCCAAAGCTTCAATTAAAATGAGTTGCGCCATGTTTTGCTATGATCTGATTATTGATTGCTTATGATATTGGGTAAAATTTATTAGTATTAAACTTTGAAGAATGACCCTAAAATTGCTTAAGCACATTCTATTTCTAGGCAGAAGAATCATGAAATAATTTTTAAAAATTGCACCAGACATTTTACCCAGCTTTCTCCATTCCAGAAATGGGTTTTGTAGGGAAGGGAGAACAAGGCAGGGGCTAGAAATAAGATCTTATATCACTAAAAAGAGACTGCCTAAAATTTTCCACAATGGTATAGTGTACATTTGAATGGCATTATGAAAAACTTAGTCTTTTAAAAAAAATAACCCTTACCTTTTATCTTAGAATAAATCCTGTGTATTGGTTCCAAGGCAGAAGAAGAGTGGTAAGGGCTAGGTGATGGAAGTTAAGTGACCTGCCTGGGCTCGTACAGCTAGGAAGTGTCTGAGGTTCACATTTGAACTCAGGACTTCCTATCTCTGGTTTGGCTTTCAAACCACTGAGCCACCTAGACTCTCCCAAAACTCATAGTCTTTTGATGCAAAACCTAAAGCTATCTATCTACAATGACAACACTGATCATTTTTGTGGTCAATGTTTTTTTTTCCTTTTTTCTATGTTAATAATAAGCCTTTACTTAATCAGAGAATCTTAATGTTGGAAGGGACCTTAAAAAGCCACTTAATCTAACTTGTAGTTGAATAAGAATCTCCTCTCTAACACACCATTAAGCCTTTCCCTGGAGACTTCCATGAAGAAAGAAAGAGCCCATGACCTCTGGAGGCTGCCCTTTTATTTTTGGATGGCTCCAATTTTATGGATGTTTTCCCTCATAATAAATCTCAATCTGCCTTTCTGAAGCTTCCACCCACTGTGCCTACTTTTACCTTTGGGGGCCAAGCAGAAATATAATCTCTCTTCCATACACCAGTCTTTCAAGTATTTGTCAACAGTCCTCACATCTAACTCCCCTGCAGTCCTCCAACTGGTGGTCCTTCAGGATGAACTTGAAGCCTTTCACCAGCATATATTCCTTCTTATCTAGTTCTTTCCTGAAATGCAGTATGCAGAAATGAACAGAATAATTCGGATGTGGATTTACTAGGACTTTATCAAGTGTAACCATCACCTCTCTAGGTCTGAACACCTACCTATAGCTCTTTTCGTAGAGGATGAATCTGAGACTCAGAAAGGTTAAGAGATGGCTTCATGGTTACATAGTTGAGATATATAATGGACAACATTAGTTATTAAGAGAGCTGAAATACTAAAAATTTTGGCTTATTTTAGTTATTTGATTCTATTTTAAGAGAATAAAGCAATTCTAAAAAAGCATCAAAAATGAAGAATTTTGGAAATTCAAACAGAGCCACATGTTAGATGCTCAGTGACAGGCAGTCATCCTATTCAAAGCATTTGGGGGCTTTGTCCAATTTGATCACACTTAAATTTCCCCCTAACCAAATCTTTTCCTGGCAAGTTGAGAGGCTGGAAAGGAGGGATAAAGGAGTAGTTTGAATCTACCAGCTTTTAAACTCCAAGAAAGTAGTGAAAATGTTTTATTTAAACTTTGCATGTGCCCCAGTGCCTAGTCCATGGTTCTTCACACAGAATTATGAGTTTATTTATGGTCTATTGAATTGCCTTGGTTCAGCAGGATCTTCATTGCACTCAGGGAGCAGTAACACATGCTTTGGATCCTCACACCGGAACCTATGTTGAATGAACATCTCCCCAAAATTCTTGCATTCCTTGTCATTGGCTAGCCAAAATATCTATTAGCATCATTCTAGCCAATGACAAGGACACCAACAAATAAAAATCCATTGTTTCCGCATCTGAGGATGACTGCTAACTTGGCCAAGCACAGTCATGATAGAAAGAAGGAGAAAAAGATTTCTTCCTTTACATTTTTCATAACTACTTCTTGGGATACACCAGAACAAAATTTCTGGGAATGCTTCCCCAAATACTCAAAATTGTATCTAAGGAATCTCAAAGTTGTAAGGTGTGGTGTTTGGGGGAAAAAGTTCTCTATTACTGTGACATTTTATATCCCCAATTTTACTTTTATAGAAAAATGGAGCAGGGGAAATAGGTCATAGTGACTGCTACCAAAATCATATTTAACAAGTAAATACATTTGACAGTGCCTAATATTACTTTGAGTTTTTGAGTTTGTGCAAGATAATGGATGCATGATTACCTTATTGCTCATTGAGTCAAAAGACTGACGAAGGTTACTCCAAAGAATAAGAAGTCATTTCTCATATCTCTGTTAGATTAAAATTAATATCTCCAAGTTCTTATATTCCATAAAGCTTATTAATAATCACTTGAAATAGAGAAAACAGATAAGCATAGATTTAGTCTCTTTCCTACTCTAAGTCTAACCACATGTAGCTCTTCCTGCAGGATTCTCAGTCTGCCTCTCCACACATCTCTTTACCAGCCAGTCTTTGTGAAAGTGCTTTTACATTCTTTCCTCCAAGATGGGCTGACAAGAAGAGCCACCAGTTGAAATAGTTCAATCTTTCTACATCTCTTTTGAAAGCTTTAATTTCTCATATGAAAGGCATTATACACACATTATGTTCTTCTTTATGGAGTTAAGCAATAGTAATTATTCTTTAATGAATGGAATAAATTCATTTTCATCTATCCCTTGATTGATTGATGCAACAGAAAAATTTTCCTCCTTCCCAAATAGCATCTTTCCTTTATTCTTTCTTTTTAACCTTCAGCCAATATTTCAAAATCATTTCAGGGAATCAATTTTATTTTAAAACTTGCTTTCACCTTTCAGTGCCAAACATGATGTCTCTATAATTATATGCAGTCAAATACCATTCACCTGTTATTTATTACATTGCTAATAATAAAAACAAGCATCTCTATAAAAGTCAAACCAAACAGGTCTATTTTCCGTGTCACTTTCCTTTATCTCATTTTATCACTTGTTCATCTAAAAAAAAATTACTGAGTACCTAACTCTGTTGCAAAACGTTGTGCTATGAGGGAAGAGAAAGAAAAATTTCAGGGCCCTCAAAAATTCATGATCTATTAGAAATGATTGAATGAAAAAGCATGAAGTATTGGCTAAATGACAAGAATTGCTCTAAACTGGAGATAAATATACAAAAACGTATCAGTTCCGGTCCTTAAGGAGCTTATATTCTAATATAAGGAGAGCAGATATGAGGGAGTGGTGGTATGGAGGGGTTTGTTAGGGGAGCTGACTTGATACTTCATTTGGCAGCGCTGATTGGATTAGTTTCCAGTAGAAGAGGCAGAGTGGGTGTGGGTATGGGTGTGGGAATTATGCACCTAGGTCATATTGACAGCCAGAAAATGACAAGTGCAGAATGCAAAGTATGGCCAGGGCTGGCTAGATACACTAAGCCATTTAGGTATGTGAGTTTGCTCTCATGCACTCACCAACCAGGACCAGTCTGGCCCCAGAGAAAGGTGTACAAATAGCCAAAATTCAAAACAGAGTCTGCTAAGTACAAAAGTGAGGTGTGGAGAGAATTTTAAAAAGAGACAAATCAATCAAGGAAAGCATGGCTGAATGGGTAATATTAGAGCTGGAACTCGAAGGATGGATTAGGTTTTTCACGGGTATAGATGATGGGACAGGACAATGCAGCAAATGATATGAACAGAAGGACAGGAACAAGAAAGCATTGACCATGTCAGTGGTTTGGTTAAGTGAGGAAAATAGTGTGACATAGGGCTGGAAAAATACACCAAAGACAGACTGTAGATGACCTTGAATGCCAGGGTGAGGAATTTAGACCTTGTTTAGTAGGCAATAAGGATTCGTTTAAGCAAGTGAGAGTTGTGATCAGAATTGGCATTATTTCTATTTCCTTTTCTTTCACTTCTCAACCCCTTGGCAATTGGCATCTAAAATTTAATTACCTATTCAAATAAAATAGCTCTCCCTAAAGTTACCAGTCTCTTCTTGACAAATTTAATATTCTTTGAAAATCAATCTTATCTTTCTTGATCTCTCAATTCAAGTCAACAAGCATTTATTAACTACCTATTGTGCTAGGCACTGTGTGTGTACATATATGTATACCTAGAGAGTTAAGTGTGTGTGTGTGTGTATGTATTTTATATATATACATACTAGAGTAATTATATATTCTTACATGCATGCATATACACAGGACAATTTGGAGATAATCTCTGAGGGAAGGTATGAGCAATACAGGAGACTGTGAAAGGTTTCTTACAGAAAAATGTTAGCTGAGACTTGAAGAAATTTAGGGAAGGGGAAGGCAGAGTTACAATGCTCTCATTGTAGACATGGGGGACGATAAAAATGTAAAGGAATAGGAGATGGGGGCCCTTGTCACTGAATCATGGAATATATGGAAGGGAGTAAAGTATAAGAAGACTTAAGTAAGGGGTCAGTTTAAAAAGAGCTTTGAAAGCCACTGGCATTTTGTGTGTGTGTGTGTGTGTGTGTGCGCGCGCGCGCGTGCGTGCACCATGTTGACTTCTACATATTCACTTAGAATTGGGAAGAAATTTGAGGTAAGAAGACCAACTAGAAGACTAGTGTAATAGTCCAAGGGAGAGGTGATGAGGGTCTACACCAGGCTAGTGGCAGTGTCATAGGAAAGAAGGTGGTATATATAAAGGATTTTGCAAAGAGAAGAACTGACAGAATTTGGCAATAATAGGACAAAAGACAATAGCTAGGTTGAATCAAGTAGGGATTATTTGAAGTTAGCAGAAATATGGGCATGTTTGTAGGCAGTAGAGAAGTAGCAAGAAGACATAGTAGACAGTAGTAAGAAAGTGGAGATAATAGAAGGAGCAATCTTCTAGAGAAGATAAGATGAAATGGGATCACTTGTTCATACAGTGGTGAAGGCAAGGAGAAAGGCCACCTCTTCTTGTGAGACCCAGGTGAAGGAGAAGATAATGGTAACAAACATCCAGGTGATGAGGGAGTTCTCAACAAATACTCAACTTTTTCAGTGAAATATGAGGCAACGTTCTTAAACTAAAAGATTGAGGAGAATGAGAGCTAAGAGAGAGAAAAGGAAAGAAGAAAAAAATTGGAAAAGGCATTGCTGAATGGGATAATGAGTTAACTAGAGAGTTATAAAAGGATAGTCTTGCTGCTGTGGGGGGTCCAGGTGAAATTACATAAAATAAATTTGTACTGGACCCTAACAGCACAGTTTCATGATTTATATCCTTTTAGAATTTCACACTGTGGACTATTATCTCCTCCTGGATAGTTTTCTGAGTTTTCATAATACTATTCTGTCTTTTTTTTCCTCCCTACTCTCTTCTTTGCTCCTCTTCATTTCACATCACTCTCATACCTTTTCTCATTTTCTCCTCCTTTACCAGTGTCTTTTATGAAGAGAAAGCCTTTCTCCTTTCCAAAGCAGATTCCTTTTTAGGAATCCTTGACCCCAACCCTTCCAATCTAATCTATCAAGATTGTCCCACCTATCATCCCTATACTCTTTTTTTTTTTTACCCTTGTACTTCGGTGTATTGTCTCATAGGTGGAAGATTGGTAAGGGTGGGCAATGGGGGTCAAGTGACCTGCCCAGGGTCACACAGCTGGGAAGTGACTGAGGCCGGGTTTGAACCCAGGACCTCCTGTCTCTAGGCCTGACTCTCACTCCACTGAGCTACCCAGCTGCCCCATCCCTATACTCTTTCTAATCTTCAGGCTATCTCTATGTACTGCCTCCTTCTGTGCTGCCTACAAACACTCTTATGTCTCTCTCATCCTTAAGAAAATTCACTTTTTCCTACCATCCTTGCTAGTTATCTTACATCTCTACTCTCTTTAGTTAAACTCTAAATTATAAAAAGGTATTTCCACTTCTCTCCTCTCACTCAAAACTTTCTGCAATATAGTTTTCTGCCTTATTGTTGGCCAGAAACTGCCCCTTCTAGAGTTACCAATGATTTCTTAAATTCCAAATCTAATGACTTTTTCTCAATCCTCATTTTTTCCCTCTCTGCAACCTTTGAGACTGTCGTTCACCCTTTCCTCTTGGAAAGTCTTTTCCTTTCTAGGTTTTTGTGACTTCTCTCTCCTGGTTCTCTCCTATCTTTCTGATAAATCCTCCTCATTTTTGCTACCATGTCCTGTTAAATAACTGATGACCGTATCAGTTTCAAAGGGTTCAATTATCCTCTCTATGTAGATGATTCCTAGATCAAATGGTTAATACATATAGAAAATTTTGCAAATATTAAAGTGTTATATTCTTGTCATTCTTATTCTTAATATTTAATAATAACTATTATATTTCATATTTGCCTTAACCTCTCTCATGACCCCCAGTGCTGTATCACCAAATGCCTTCTAGTTATCTCAAACTGGATATCTTGTCAAATCTCGAATTCAATAGAATTTGTTCTCTTTTGCCCCCAAACCTTCACTTTTCCAAATTTCCCTTTTTCTGTTGAAAGCACCATCATCTTTCTAGTTATCCAGTTTTGCAACCTCAGCATTATCCTTGATTCCTTGCTCTTCCCCCATATATCCCTAATTAGTTACCAATTTTTTTTATTGTACCTTAATGACATCTCTCGAATACTTTTCCTTCTGTCCACTTACATAGTCACAGTCACATTCATCACGTCTTGCCTGGATATTGTAATAGTTCATTGTTTCCTGCCTTGGGCTTTTCTCCATTCCAATCCATCCTCCACTGAATTGTCCAAGCAATTTTCCTAAAGCACAGCCTGATCATGTCTTCTCCCTTCTCAGTGAAACTCCAGTGGCCGCCTATTACCTCTAGGATCAAACATAAACTTCTCTGCTTGGTATTTTAAATCCTTTACAACCTGGTCCCAACCTATCTTTCCAGCCCTTCATACACTCTAGTCCAGTTAACTTGACCTTTTTAATTGTTTGTCATACGTGGTACTCCATTATCTGTGTCTATTCTTTTGAACTGGTTGCCTCCACTCACACCTTGCTGCCCTCCCCTCCTCACCTCTTGCCTGAAATGCCCCCCTTTCCTTATCTCTTCTTCTTGGAATAATGATCTCTTCCAAGACCCAGTTCATGTACCATCTTCTACACAAGATCTTTGCTGAGCCCTTGGCTGCTGGTATCATTCCCCTACTTCAAAATGACCCTTTATCTATACTTGCATGTATATCCCCTGTTGGAATATATGCCCCTTGAAGACAAGATGTTTCCTTTTTCTCCTTGTATCCTCAGCATCTAACACAATGTTTAATGGGTTGGTAGGTGCTTAATAAAAGATAATTGACTGACTAGAAAGATTAATATGGCAAGCTAAATTTCAGGGGGAAAGAACTGAAGGCAAGGAGACCATCGAGGATGCTACTGCAGCAGTTCAGGGAAGAGAAAATGAGTGTGTCTGGTTTATGATGGTGGAAGTGGAAATAGAAGAGGAAGAATATAAGAGTTGTCAGATGGGAAAATGAAGGGAAGGAAAAGAAAGAGGCTGAAACAGATCACTCAGTGCTAGGCAGTGGTGAAGTTAACTACAACAAATACATATTAAGCATCTACTATCATGTAGTAAGCAGGCACACTGATAAGAGTGGGGCATTTATTTTCTTTCTAGGCTATTGTCTTCTCAAACCTCTTCCTTTTATCTGGTTTCTCTGTTTGACTCATTTTTCCCAGTTCTGCCTGGCTCTCTGACAGATAGACTTCCTCACAGTTTCACAACAGTTCATTTGAGAAACCAAACAATATTTTGAAATAGTAACAAAGCTAGTTATGATATTTGGTATAAAGCTAAAGTGTTTGTTTGGCCACATCTTTCCAACATGTTAGAAGGTGTGTGGGTGGTATTTCTCCTCTGCCAGTTTTCATGTACCAGTTCACTTTCTATGTGTATATATGGAGGGGGGTGGGGGTGGGAAGCAAGGCAGAAAGGCAATGAAAGTGGATCTTCAGCATGGTCTGCATTCGAGACACCCAGAGGGGACTATAGGGATTAAAGCTTTATGAGGTTAGAAGGTAGGTAAAGAAAGTATTATTTCCCCCTTTTTACAGATAAAATAAATTAAAGGCTTACAAACTGATTTGTTTAAATAACTGTCAAAGCCAGACCTCAAGCCCAGACCTTCTATGTACAATGTTCACTGCTACTCTAAGACTTCAACATGTTTGAAAATATAAGGCTATAGATTGGCCCTCATCCTTCCAGGGTTGGGACCCATCTATGCAGAGAACTGTGGAATAAGAAGCTACTGATCAAGCACTTATTTCTCTCCTCTCCTCTCTCATCTTCCCATCTTGCACAGGCTGGACACGGAGTGGCCACTCACAAGCCTCTCCCACCTCTGATTCTCATTGAAGCTTTAACCTGCTCTATTTCCAACATAGGTCAGTTTTCCTTTGTTGGGCAGCATGGTGGCTGCTACTTTTGGAGGCTCGTCATATTGATGCCAGGATGAGTAATAACACCCACTCAGCTTTAGCTCTTTTGTAGCCCAAAATTTATAGCTCAAGAGATTCACCAGTTTCAGTCTTCCTGGTAATAGGAATTACTGGAGTTTGCTACTATGCCTAGCCTTGGGCACTCATTTTCCAAATATCTGTAACAGCCAGTATGGGTTCAAACTTTTAATCCACTCTGGCACTTGCAGATCCTGGGGATGGGGGTGGGCAACTATTACTATTACCACTTAAGGCTAACCAACTATGGGTAACTATCCTCCCAACCAAGAGTCCACAAGCTTATTGGTGTGCCTCTTCTTAGTGATCAGCTAGCTAATGGACTCAGTTCTTTAGCAGGGCCATGTATAGAGAACACATTGTGGCCAAGGCAATACACAGCTCTAAAATTTCAGGGCCCTAGATATACATCAACATCTCCCACCATTTACCAAGATAAGATAAAAATGTATGCAAGACATAAATAGGGAGATATCATGAACAAATTAAAGGAAGATATTACCTATCAGATTTATGAATAAGCAAGAGACAGAAAGCATTACCATATAAAATGGATGATTTTGATAGGTAAGATTAAAAATTAATATCCAAATACTCCAAGTATTATATTTAACAAGATTTATTAATAATAATTAAAATTAAAAGCTAGAGTAAAAAGGGTACTAAGCCAGCCTTGGTTGTGAGAGAAGAGAGTGAGAGGGAGGAGTTAACACACAACTTACATACAATACGTAAACATGCTACATGTATGAAGGGAAAAGGATTCTGGGAGATTTTCTAATTAGACAGATAACATTAACTTGAAAAGTTTTGTGCAAAAAGAACCTACTGCAACCAAAATTAGAAAGAAAACAGAAAAATGGAAAAACATTTTTATAGCCAATTTCTCAAATAGAGGTCTCATATCTAAAATATATAAAAATGTCAAATATATAAGAATATCATCCATTACTCAATTGATAAATGGTCAAATGATATGAACAGATAGTTTATGGATGAAGAAATCAAGATTATATATAGTCATATGAAAAAATGCTCTAAATCAGTGATGGGCAACCTACAGCCTGCGGGCCAGATGCAGTCCCCTGAAATGTTCTATCCCTGCTGTGTGACATTATTCCTAATCTGAAGAATACAATGAGTAGGATACAGTACAATGAAACTTCGAAAGAATTGCCTTAAAAACAGACTGACAGATGAGCATTTCCTTTCCTTTGGCCCCTTCTTTAAAAAGTTTGCCCATCACTGGTCTAAATCATTACTGATTGAGAAGTACACATCAAAATAACTCTGAGATACCATCTCACACCTATCAGATTGGCTAACACAATAAAAGGACAAAATGACACATAGAGGGAATATAGAAAAATGGAGCTACCAATTCACTGTTATGGAACTATGAACTGGTCCATCTTGGAGAGCAATCTGGAATTATGGCCACACAGCTATAAAACTGTGTATATCTTTGACCTAGAAAATAATACTATTAGGTCTATTTCCCAGGATGATCAGGGAAAAAGGAAAAGAACCTGTATGTTTTAAAACATTTATAGCAGTTCTCTTTGTGGTAGCAAAGAACTGGAAATTAAATGGATGGCTATCAATTAGGAAATTGCTAAACATGTTGTGACACATGATTGTAATGGAACACTATTGTGCCATGAGAGGTAATGAACAGGTTAATTAAGAAATCCCACATTATGAAGAATAAAATGAGCAGAACCAAGAGAACTTTATATATAGCACCAGAAATACTGTTTAAAGAATAACTGTGAATGTCTACCTCCAGAGAAACAACTGATAAATAGAAATGTGAAAGACATAGTTTTATATATACATACACACACACATGCACATATTTGTCAAATGATGAGGTCTTCTCTAGTGTGGGGTGGGGAAGGAAGAAGGGGAGAATATTAATTTAATCAACAAACAAATTAACAAAAAAGGAAAGACTAAATGAAATTATGAAGAGCAAAATCAGTAAACCAAGAGAACAATTATATACAACAATAGAAGTGTTGTTTGAAAAACAACTGTTTATGTCTATCTCCAGGAAAAGAACTGATAAATAGAAACAGAAAAGACTATATACATACATACATCTATATATACACTTATATATTCTTAACTATTTGTCACATGAAGCCTTCTCTAGCACATAGAAGTGAAAGAGGGAGGGAGATAGCTGGGAACTCTAATGAAACAAACCAATAAATAATAATAAAAAAGAAACTCTGAGACCTTGATTTCTCTAGGAGGTCTTAAAAAATTTTCACTAAGAAGTGAGGTAGGTTGTTTGTCAATTGGGGAATGGCTCAACAATTGTGATGGAATATTACTGTGCCATAAGAAATGATGAACAGACTAAAATAAAAAAAAAACTTGGAAAGAACTACATGAGATAATGAATAGTGAAATGAGTAGAACCAAGAAAACATGATATATAGCTACAATTTTAATAATTTGTGAATATTCACCTTCAGAGAATGAAGTAAAAATGGAAACACAAAAGACATAATCTATATATTCATATATGCCTTTTAGAGTGTGAGGAAAGGAAGGAGGGGCTAAGATACTTGGAAATAAATTCTATTCATAAAAAGAGTATCTGCTTCATAGTATTAAAAAAATGAGGCAGAGGTGATAAATAAATTGCTTTTCTGTTCAGCTAGACTGACTCCTTGTAGGGCAGTATCTCAACTGGATTTGGGAATGAGCTTAGCTTGCTTCTTATAAAGAGTAGTAACTTAGCTAGACAGTCAATCTGCTACTGGTTTGGATTATATGGCTGCTGAAGTGGCTTCTCATCAGCCACTACTGCCACTAGACTGTAACAGGCAATTTGTTTGGTCAATGAGGATGGATACTTCCAGACTGGGTTGAGTCAGGCAAGTAACTGTTGCTTAGCCACTAGCCCCTTCATGAGGTACAGCTTCTCTCCTGGATGGGACAATCACATGGACTTTCTGGGCTCATTCTTCAGTGACAGTCTTGCCTTTAGACATTAGCTTAATTGGATGGTACTGAATTCTCTTCAACTAGAGTACTAGAATGTTCTTGGCAGGAAAGACAATCCTCCCCCCCCCCCTTTAGCCTATCAGAAGTCTCTCTTCTTAGACTCATAAGGTTTGTCACCTCTAAGCAGAAGTTAAGGAGATCTAGTCTCTCTAGGTAAATAATTTTTCCTGGTTCAGGAGTGGCTTCCTGACTCCACTTTTATGGATGATGATCAGCCAAATTACATTTGCCAGACTCTAGTGGTCATATGCAAAGGAGAAGTTTAGGACAAAGTTACTAAAGTGGTCCATGTCCTAGGGAAAGTTCATTGTCTCACTGTTCTTTTTATATGAAACTGGGCTATTCAAACCTCAGACTCAGACTAAGGTACGAAATATTTCCTTTGCACCTGAAGGCCTTCCTCTTTATCCATGTCTTTTTTTTTTACTCTTTGCAACCTTCCATTTTGCTAAAGAATAAACAGAGTATACTCACATATAATTCACATGTAATCCACATACAATCCATTTGATTTCTGTTAAAAAATAAACTAATTGACTTCTGGAAGTTCGATTTCTTGATTCTACTCTAACATTGGCTTGCAGATAATTTTAGGGTCTCTTTGTATTTTGGTACATTCATTAGTTGAGAAGTGAATGATGGAGATTGGAAGTGACAGATCAGAAACCATTTTTAATGAATATCACTCCTCCTGAG